>NC_060232.1:11724548-11999759 GCF_021155775.2 Neodiprion pinetum
GTACGGGACCGGGAAAGTTTAGTTGCTTGTCATGCGCTGCTCCGTTGCACATCGACAAACTGAACAATCAATGCGTCCCTTGCTGTCCAGCTGGTATCAATAATGCCGAGGATCAAGACTGTTGTATATGTAATCCAGCAACGGGTGGGTTGAACTTATGCTTGATTCTGATAGTGAGATGTTTGATGAACCTGAACATTATTTTGTATCTCACTTACCATGTCAACATTTCATGATCCAGGTGGTTGCCGGAATAGCTCTCCAGCTGGAAAGCGGACAGTTTACCGAGACGGAGGTCGGGGGGTTTCAGATAGCTTTGGCAGAACCGAGGATTCTGCATCATTAGCTGTAACAGCAGCCACTTCGTTTGCAGTTGCTATTTGCGTTGCATCAATCGCTTTGTTAGCCGTGATATTTGTCGCTCTTTAGGATAGTCATGATTTTCATCGAATTTAGGGTTCTTGAACTAATCTTAAAATCAGAGAAGCTGTGTATGTAAAATTCATTCCATGATTATGTAACATGAAAATCAAGCACATTTATAATCACGAGAAAACCTAATCAGCCCTGCCTATGACACTTAAGACGCAATATTAATTATGCATAATATTAGACTTATACTTGTCTGTTGCATGTACAGGCCATATCTAGGGGAAGAGAGTCGACTCTCAGCTACACAAAATTGGCCGTGCAGGTGGAACCTATGGATAAAAAAAATTTTCTCTAATTGTGAATGTAGCTAATACAGCTTTAACCGTATATTGATTATGTTAATGATCTATTGTTACAAGATCGGAATTAGATAAGCTCTCTAAATACTCTTTTCTAGACTATTAATCTATATCATGTATATGTAAATATGTAATTTATATATTATATTTATATATTATATGTAATTTGTATATTATTAACCTGACGTTTTACTCTATTTGCGACAAGTTGTGAGTGTTTCTAATTTCTTGGCAATTATTTATCTACATGTATGTGTATGTATGTATATGTATACTTATGCATGTGTATATACATATATACACATGTTTGAAACTAGATTTTTACAATAAACACAGAGGTTTTAGTATATTCACATACGGATTTCTGTGAATAGGTATACTGGAACTAAAATATCCTTATCTCTAACACGGAGTACTTCGTAATTCGCATTTGTTCTTGTAACCCAATGTCCTGCATACGATGGCAAAAATCGAGATCCAACTTAACTGAGTCTCAAAGCCCTGTTGACACAAAAGCAGCTATTTGATAGAAATTATAGTTCATAGTTTACACAGCCTATTGCACGATATTTCATCATAAATATATATGTTTCAATGTATTTAGGAATAATTTATCAAATGTACAGAGGTCATGTGCAAATAATAAATGAATTCGACCGCAGTTTGATGTATTCATTAGAGTTTTAACAATAAATTTAAGCTTTGTTACTTCTGTTATTTCATTATGGATAATCAAAAACATTTCCGACTATTCGTGCTGTGGAAGCATGGGGATTAAACCAAATGTAGCAAAAGATCAGAAACAGTGTATGTAGAGTACGGGTATTTTTCTAATAATGCAAACACGTGCCGCTGGCTTAGTTTTGACGTATCTAGAATACCACGCCTTGCGAATTAGCTTTCCAGACAGAGATGAATGATGAATTTTAAGGACTGCATTATCGTTGTTGAATACTCTATGCCTCATGGGAAACGAAAATCTGTAAAGATAAAATTGATGCACCGGATCATCGTCGACTTTAACTTTTGAAATGTCCTACCATTTCCGAACACCTCCAACCATCCTATTTACCTATATTACTAGATTAGCTATGACATAAAAAGAGAAGAATTATTCATTTCGAAATGGGATTCTATTCGACACGCGCACGACGTATTCCATAACATTGATATTCCGATGTATTCCATAACATTAGTATTCATAATTATTCCAACAACTTTTCATTTGCTCTCTCGATCTTGAATTTTCATAGGCACAGAATCGAAATGCTGTTTTAGCTGGTCGCAAGTGAAGTATCTGCGTTGGGTGGAGGAGCAGAATTGTTTTTCGTAAAGTATTCGGATGGAAAAAAATTCAGAGTAACTGTAATACATCACGGATGCGCTAATTTTGATTAAGATGAAATGGATTCTCCGTACATGAGACAGTATTTAACGCAGCGTAGTGATTTAAAGACCTAAGAAGGTGATAGGAAGAGAAGGAACGAGGCTTCTTAACACTTCGAGTGTATTTTAACACACATTTGAAATGTACGAGCAAAATTTTTCATCATCCAACTGTCGCAGAACGGCAGCGTTATCAGCTGACCCGTTAACTGAAGGATATATCTTCAGTCAACGGCTGACCATCGAAGGGCCTGGCCGCTTGAGTCTGGAATCGGCAGGAGAGATAAAGTAAAATCATTATACATAAATGTGAAAACTAAAATCATTATACATCATATCATATCATCATACATCATACATCATACATCATACATCATACATCATCATACATAGTATCAAAGTTCGAAACCAAAGTTTGGATGTCGGATGTTCAGAAAGTGACGTCACCAATTTAAAATCAGCCAGCCGAATTCCTCAGTCGGGAAACAACCGCGCAGTAGAGCGGACGGATAAGAGTCGCGCTCCGCAAATTTCGAGTACCGGGTTCTCAACCTCTCGGATCCCGCGCTTTCGGTCCGCTACGATTTCGAGTACCGGGTTCTCAACCTCCCGGATCCTGCGCTTCGGGTCCGCTACGCGGTGAAACTCGACTTTCGGGATAAGCGCTCCGTGGTTCCTGGTTCATGTTTACAATAAATTATTTCAATTCGGTTTTCGCGCAAGCCGAAATTCAGTAACTGTCAGTCCGCTAACAAAATTTCTCGACTTCCAGGATAAGGGCTCCGTGGTTCCTGGTTCATGTTTACCATAAATTATTTCGATTCGTTTTTCGCGCAAGCCGAAATTCAGTAGCTGTCAGTCCGCTAACAAAATTTCTCGACTTCCAGGATAAGGGCTCCGTGGTTCCTGGTTCATGTTTACAATAAATTATTTCAATTCGTTTTTCGCGCAAGCCAAAATTCAGTAGCTGTCAGTCCGCTAACAAAATTTCTCGACATCCAGGATAAGCGCTCCTTGGTTCCTGGTTCATGTTTACAATAAATCATTTCAATTCGTTTTTCGCGCAAGCCGAAATTCAGTAGCTGTCAGTCCGCTAATAAAATTTCTCGACTTCCAGGATAAGCGCTCTTTGGTTCCTGGTTCATGTTTACAATAAATTATTTCAATTCGTTTTTCGCGCAAGCCGAAATTCAGTAGCTGTCAGTCCGCTAATAAAATTTCTCGACTTCCAGGATAAGCGCTCTTTGGTTCCTGGTTCATGTTTACAATAAATTATTTCGATTCGTTTTTCGCGCAAGCCAAAATTCAGTAGCTGTCAGTCCGCTAACAAAATTTCTCGACTTCCAGGATAAGGGCTCCGTGGTTTCTGGTTCATGTTTACAATAAATTATTTCAATTCGTTTTTCGCGCAAGCCGAAATTCAGTAGCTGTCAGTCCGCTAACAAAATTTCTCGACTTCCAGGATAAGGGCTCCGTGGTTCCTGGTTCATGTTTACAATAAATTATTTCAATTCGTTTTTCGCGCAAGCCGAAATTCAGTAGCTGACAGTCCGCTAACAAAATTTCTCGACTTCCAGGATAAGGGCTCCGTGGTTCCTGGTTCATGTTTACAATAAATTATTTCAATTCGTTTTTCGCGCAAGCCGAGTTTCAGTAGCTGTTAGTACGCTAATAAAATTTCTATAACTTTATAATCTTGTCATAATCTTTTTGGTAAAATGTGTAGACAAAAAAATTATATCAAACCTTACACATTATCTTTGATTTGTTCTCATGCTGAAAATATTTATTAGTATTCGAGGTATAACTCTAGGTGGATGGCGGTGGTCGTTGGGGGTGGTTAGGGGTGGTTGCGGGTAATCAAGGTGATTCCGGAGGAGGGGGACGAAGATTTGTGCTCGGTGAGTTTAACGGTTTTATAATATTCGATGGCAATTGTAATTATATTTCATCTAATCTTTTTCAAACTTGTCATCTTTACAATAAATTATTTCGATTCATTCTTCGCGCAAGCACAAATTCAGTAGCTATAAATGCGCTAGTGAAATTTATTCTACTATCAATTAATTAATTAATTATATTAATTCTTACACAATATTTCTGATGTGTTCTTATACTGAAAATCTTTATTATTATGGCAGGTATACCCGTGGCGGTTATCGGTGGTTGTTGAAGGTGATTGGCGGTGGTTGAAGGTGTTCGGAATTTGACGAGGAGGAGGACGAGGAGAACGAGGATTTGTGCTCGGTGAGTAAAACACTTTTATAATATTTAACGGCAATTGTAATTATATTTCATCTGAAATATTACAAACTTGTCACGTTTACAATAAATTATTTCAATTGATTTCTCGTGCAAGCACATATTCAGTGGCTTGAATAAGTTTATACAATTTATTATATTATTAATTAATTAATTAATATTCTTATAATATTAAATGGCAATTGTAATTATATTTCATCTGAAATATTACAAACTTGTCACGTTTACAATAAATTATTTCAATTCCTTCCTCGTGCAAGCACATATCCAGTAGCTATGAATAATCTTATACAATTCATTATATTACTCATTAAGTAATTAATTATATTAATCCTTATAAAATATTTTTGATGTGTTCTCATACTGAAAATATTTATTACTATTCCAGGTATAACCCGAGGTGGTTGGCGGTGGTTGGAGGTGGACGAGGAGGAGGACGAGGACCAGGAGGAGGACGAGGTGGACGAGGAGGAGGACGAGGTGGCCGAGGAGGCGGCGGGGTGGGTCGTGGGAGAGGAGGGGAGGGGCGGGGGTGGGAAGGGGGAGGGGCAGGGAAGGGAAGGGAAGGGGGAGAGGTGGGTGGGGCGGGGGGAGGGGCGGGGAGGGGAAGGGAAGGGAAGGGAGGGGAAGGGGAGGGAGGGCGGGAGGGCGGGAGGGAGGGCGGGAGGGAGGGAGGGAGGAAGGGAGGGAGGGACGGGGGGGTGCGTGGCATGCTCTATTAACTTTAACGGGCTCGCACTGACATCCGGCCTCCCTCCCTCCTTCCCTCCCTCCCTCCCTCCCTCCCGCCCTCCCGCCCTCCCTCCCCTTCCCCTCCCTTCCCTTCCCTTCCCCTCCCCGCCCCTCCCCCCCGCCCCACCCACCTCTCCCCCTTCCCTTCCCTTCCCTGCCCCTCCCCCTTCCCACCCCCGCCCCTCCCCTCCTCTCCCACGACCCACCCCGCCGCCTCCTCGGCCACCTCGTCCTCCTCCTCGTCCACCTCGTCCTCCTCCTGGTCCTCGTCCTCCTCCTCGTCCACCTCCAACCACCGCCAACCACCTCGGGTTATACCTGGAATAGTAATAAATATTTTCAGTATGAGAACACATCAAAAATATTTTATAAGGATTAATATAATTAATTACTTAATGAGTAATATAATGAATTGTATAAGATTATTCATAGCTACTGGATATGTGCTTGCACGAGGAAGGAATTGAAATAATTTATTGTAAACGTGACAAGTTTGTAATATTTCAGATGAAATATAATTACAATTGCCATTTAATATTATAAGAATATTAATTAATTAATTAATAATATAATAAATTGTATAAACTTATTCAAGCCACTGAATATGTGCTTGCACGAGAAATCAATTGAAATAATTTATTGTAAACGTGACAAGTTTGTAATATTTCAGATGAAATATAATTACAATTGCCGTTAAATATTATAAAAGTGTTTTACTCACCGAGCACAAATCCTCGTTCTCCTCGTCCTCCTCCTCGTCAAATTCCGAACACCTTCAACCACCGCCAATCACCTTCAACAACCACCGATAACCGCCACGGGTATACCTGCCATAATAATAAAGATTTTCAGTATAAGAACACATCAGAAATATTGTGTAAGAATTAATATAATTAATTAATTAATTGATAGTAGAATAAATTTCACTAGCGCATTTATAGCTACTGAATTTGTGCTTGCGCGAAGAATGAATCGAAATAATTTATTGTAAAGATGACAAGTTTGAAAAAGATTAGATGAAATATAATTACAATTGCCATCGAATATTATAAAACCGTTAAACTCACCGAGCACAAATCTTCGTCCCCCTCCTCCGGAATCACCTTGATTACCCGCAACCACCCCTAACCACCCCCAACGACCACCGCCATCCACCTAGAGTTATACCTCGAATACTAATAAATATTTTCAGCATGAGAACAAATCAAAGATAATGTGTAAGGTTTGATATAATTTTTTTGTCTACACATTTTACCAAAAAGATTATGACAAGATTATAAAGTTATAGAAATTTTATTAGCGTACTAACAGCTACTGAAACTCGGCTTGCGCGAAAAACGAATTGAAATAATTTATTGTAAACATGAACCAGGAACCACGGAGCCCTTATCCTGGAAGTCGAGAAATTTTGTTAGCGGACTGTCAGCTACTGAATTTCGGCTTGCGCGAAAAACGAATTGAAATAATTTATTGTAAACATGAACCAGGAACCACGGAGCCCTTATCCTGGAAGTCGAGAAATTTTGTTAGCGGACTGACAGCTACTGAATTTCGGCTTGCGCGAAAAACGAATTGAAATAATTTATTGTAAACATGAACCAGAAACCACGGAGCCCTTATCCTGGAAGTCGAGAAATTTTGTTAGCGGACTGACAGCTACTGAATTTTGGCTTGCGCGAAAAACGAATCGAAATAATTTATTGTAAACATGAACCAGGAACCAAAGAGCGCTTATCCTGGAAGTCGAGAAATTTTATTAGCGGACTGACAGCTACTGAATTTCGGCTTGCGCGAAAAACGAATTGAAATAATTTATTGTAAACATGAACCAGGAACCAAAGAGCGCTTATCCTGGAAGTCGAGAAATTTTATTAGCGGACTGACAGCTACTGAATTTCGGCTTGCGCGAAAAACGAATTGAAATGATTTATTGTAAACATGAACCAGGAACCAAGGAGCGCTTATCCTGGATGTCGAGAAATTTTGTTAGCGGACTGACAGCTACTGAATTTTGGCTTGCGCGAAAAACGAATTGAAATAATTTATTGTAAACATGAACCAGGAACCACGGAGCCCTTATCCTGGAAGTCGAGAAATTTTGTTAGCGGACTGACAGCTACTGAATTTCGGCTTGCGCGAAAAACGAATCGAAATAATTTATGGTAAACATGAACCAGGAACCACGGAGCCCTTATCCTGGAAGTCGAGAAATTTTGTTAGCGGACTGACAGTTACTGAATTTCGGCTTGCGCGAAAACCGAATTGAAATAATTTATTGTAAACATGAACCAGGAACCACGGAGCGCTTATCCCGAAAGTCGAGTTTCACCGCGTAGCGGACCCGAAGCGCAGGATCCGGGAGGTTGAGAACCCGGTACTCGAAATCGTAGCGGACCGAAAGCGCGGGATCCGAGAGGTTGAGAACCCGGTACTCGAAATTTGCGGAGCGCGACTCTTATCCGTCCGCTCTACTGCGCGGTTGTTTCCCGACTGAGGAATTCGGCTGGCTGATTTTAAATTGGTGACGTCACTTTCTGAACATCCGACATCCAAACTTTGGTTTCGAACTTTGATACTATGTATGATGATGTATGATGTATGATGTATGATGTATGATGTATGATGATATGATATGATGTATAATGATTTTAGTTTTCACATTTATGTATAATGATTTTACTTTATCTCTCCTGCCGATTCCAGACTCAAGCGGCCAGGCCCTTCGATGGTCAGCCGTTGACTGAAGATATATCCTTCAGTTAACGGGTCAGCTGATAACGCTGCCGTTCTGCGACAGTTGGATGATGAAAAATTTTGCTCGTACATTTCAAATGTGTGTTAAAATACACTCGAAGTGTTAAGAAGCCTCGTTCCTTCTCTTCCTATCACCTTCTTAGGTCTTTAAATCACTACGCTGCGTTAAATACTGTCTCATGTACGGAGAATCCATTTCATCTTAATCAAAATTAGCGCATCCGTGATGTATTACAGTTACTCTGAATTTTTTTCCATCCGAATACTTTACGAAAAACAATTCTGCTCCTCCACCCAACGCAGATACTTCACTTGCGACCAGCTAAAACAGCATTTCGATTCTGTGCCTATGAAAATTCAAGATCGAGAGAGCAAATGAAAAGTTGTTGGAATAATTATGAATACTAATGTTATGGAATACATCGGAATATCAATGTTATGGAATACGTCGTGCGCGTGTCGAATAGAATCCCATTTCGAAATGAATAATTCTTCTCTTTTTATGTCATAGCTAATCTAGTAATATAGGTAAATAGGATGGTTGGAGGTGTTCGGAAATGGTAGGACATTTCAAAAGTTAAAGTCGACGATGATCCGGTGCATCAATTTTATCTTTACAGATTTTCGTTTCCCATGAGGCATAGAGTATTCAACAACGATAATGCAGTCCTTAAAATTCATCATTCATCTCTGTCTGGAAAGCTAATTCGCAAGGCGTGGTATTCTAGATACGTCAAAACTAAGCCAGCGGCACGTGTTTGCATTATTAGAAAAATACCCGTACTCTACATACACTGTTTCTGATCTTTTGCTACATTTGGTTTAATCCCCATGCTTCCACAGCACGAATAGTCGGAAATGTTTTTGATTATCCATAATGAAATAACAGAAGTAACAAAGCTTAAATTTATTGTTAAAACTCTAATGAATACATCAAACTGCGGTCGAATTCATTTATTATTTGCACATGACCTCTGTACATTTGATAAATTATTCCTAAATACATTGAAACATATATATTTATGATGAAATATCGTGCAATAGGCTGTGTAAACTATGAACTATAATTTCTATCAAATAGCTGCTTTTGTGTCAACAGGGCTTTGAGACTCAGTTAAGTTGGATCTCGATTTTTGCCATCGTATGCAGGACATTGGGTTACAAGAACAAATGCGAATTACGAAGTACTCCGTGTTAGAGATAAGGATATTTTAGTTCCAGTATACCTATTCACAGAAATCCGTATGTGAATATACTAAAACCTCTGTGTTTATTGTAAAAATCTAGTTTCAAACATGTGTATATATGTATATACACATGCATAAGTATACATATACATACATACACATACATGTAGATAAATAATTGCCAAGAAATTAGAAACACTCACAACTTGTCGCAAATAGAGTAAAACGTCAGGTTAATAATATACAAATTACATATAATATATAAATATAATATATAAATTACATATTTACATATACATGATATAGATTAATAGTCTAGAAAAGAGTATTTAGAGAGCTTATCTAATTCCGATCTTGTAACAATAGATCATTAACATAATCAATATACGGTTAAAGCTGTATTAGCTACATTCACAATTAGAGAAAATTTTTTTTATCCATAGGTTCCACCTGCACGGCCAATTTTGTGTAGCTGAGAGTCGACTCTCTTCCCCTAGATATGGCCTGTACATGCAACAGACAAGTATAAGTCTAATATTATGCATAATTAATATTGCGTCTTAAGTGTCATAGGCAGGGCTGATTAGGTTTTCTCGTGATTATAAATGTGCTTGATTTTCATGTTACATAATCATGGAATGAATTTTACATACACAGCTTCTCTGATTTTAAGATTAGTTCAAGAACCCTAAATTCGATGAAAATCATGACTATCCTAAAGAGCGACAAATATCACGGCTAACAAAGCGATTGATGCAACGCAAATAGCAACTGCAAACGAAGTGGCTGCTGTTACAGCTAATGATGCAGAATCCTCGGTTCTGCCAAAGCTATCTGAAACCCCCCGACCTCCGTCTCGGTAAACTGTCCGCTTTCCAGCTGGAGAGCTATTCCGGCAACCACCTGGATCATGAAATGTTGACATGGTAAGTGAGATACAAAATAATGTTCAGGTTCATCAAACATCTCACTATCAGAATCAAGCATAAGTTCAACCCACCCGTTGCTGGATTACATATACAACAGTCTTGATCCTCGGCATTATTGATACCAGCTGGACAGCAAGGGACGCATTGATTGTTCAGTTTGTCGATGTGCAACGGAGCAGCGCATGACAAGCAACTAAACTTTCCCGGTCCCGTACATATCTGACAGCTTGAGTCACAGCTTTTGCAGAGTTGCGTCACCCAGTCGTAATATTGGCTACTGAGACATTCTATGCAAAGGCCCCCATCCAGCATTGAGTGAGCAGGACACAAGGTGCACCCTAGCGGCCCTTCGGCTGAAACCAATTTGACATTAGAATGACGTTAAAAGTCCAAACGAATATAGGTTCCCCGTGAGTAATAGACTAGATAATGATCTCATATTTTACCACCTCTACATGTTTTGCAGTAATGATGACACTTCTGACATCCAAAACTGGTCCTGAAGAATCCTTCTGGACATTCCGGATGACATTCTCCTGCAGTCAATTGCCAGCCTCTCGGGCAGGTTACACACTGATCTCTCCTGGGTCCAGAACAAGTCCTGCAGGACATGTGACACTTTGCGCATTGTCCACGATCGCTGTAATATCTGTAAAAGCAATATTATACGAATTCCTCACTCATAAAAGCAATATTGTAGATTGTCTTAAGGCCTTATCAAATTAGTGTCCGCGTGATATGGTGCGTGAGGTTAATTCATTTCTCGACTCACCCGTCAGTACAGAAAGATCTACACTCGCCACTCTGCAGCTGAAGTCCATCATTGCAAGTGGTACAGTTCAATCTGGAGGTGCAGGTCCTGCATGTATGAAGGCAGGGTAGACAAAGAGGTTTCCCAGCTGGCTGGGCGACGGAATAGTAACCGTCCTCGCATTGAGCGACACATATTTGACCCTGCAGAAGCAGTGTCTCTTGGCAGGAGACGCAGGAGTGGGCCCGGCGCAAGTCTCGCATGTCGAATGGCATCTCTTGCACCGTCCGTTTTCGTAATATTCAGTACTGTCGCACCGCGTACGACTCGCTGGGGCGCAGAAACTGTTGGTGTTCAAGTTCCAGTCACGGATGCAAGTGGTGCAACCGGAGGATGTGCACGTCAAACATCCCGTGGGACACTGAACACACTCTCGCCTTTTCTTATCAGGGCTAAATCCCGTTGGACAAGAAGCCAGGCACGTACCTATCGGTGTGCAAATTAATCTTATAGTTACAAAGATGCTGCAACTACTAACTGGGACCCTAACAAGTTGTTGAAGTAAAAGTGAGGTGAATAATTTGACTACAGAAACGAAATGAACATATGAAAGTTTACCTTCGGAAAAATAAAGTCCAGGCCGACAACCGATGTACTGAGTTTCACCAGTGCCATTGCAAGTTTTACAGGATACATGACAGGCTTCGCAGTTATAATCCATCGTTTCGTACGTGTTTTTAGGACAGGCAGCGTAGCACGTGTTTTCGTGCAAGACTAAGTGGTGTTTGCACGCAGTGCAATGATCCAAACGATTTTGGCAGCTAGCACAGTTTGCCTCGTATGGTATGCACGTCCCGTTTTCTAAATCTGAGTTTCGGTATTGTGTTTTAATGACAATTATGCTGATCTCGCGAAATTCCATTATAGTATGAATTTTTAATTAAAAATTTTAACGCTATGAAAAGTGTAAGTGCAAGGTTAAAGTTGAGCGTGCTAACGAGGTTTACCGGTTCGAGAATTTATGAAAGATTTAACCCAAAGTAAATGAAAAACTCGAAAAAACACTTTCCACGAGTTGACCGATTTTGATCCCTTTCAAACCTACTCTCTCAATATCCCTCGGGGCACTGTTGCAGGCAGACAGCAATATCCGTGATCAGAAGATGAGCCGGAGTACAGGAAAGACAAGACCTACACCTGATCCTACTCCTGAGACTACCCCTACTCCTGATCCCACTCTCACTCCCACTCTTGATCCTGATCCTACTCCTTCTCCTACTTTTACTCCTAATTCTACTCCTACTTCTTTTCCTACTTTTATTAGGACTCCTACTGCCACTTCTACAACTCCTGCTTCTACTTCTATTCCCACTCCAACTCCTAATCCTACTACTACCCACACTTCTACTTCCTTTTCTACACCTACTCCTGATCCTACTCCTACTACTACGACTACTTCTATTGCTACTTCAACTCATACTTTTTTTATTCCTACTTCTACTTTTACTTTTACTCATTCTCCTACTCCTAATCATACTGCTTTCACCCCTACTCCTGATTTTACATTAACTCCTACTACTCCTACTTCTACTCCCATTCCGATTCCAACTACTACTTTTACTGCTATTCTCACTTTTACTCCTATTTTTACACCTACTTCTGACCCCACTTCCACTCTTATTCCTGATCCTATTCCTACTCTTATTCCTGCTCCAGATCCAACGCCTACTTCTACTCCTGATCCTACACCTGGTCCTACTCATGGTCCTACTTCTGATCCTACTTCAGATCCTACTTCTGATTTGACTCCTGATCCCACTCCTGATCCTAGTCCTGGTCCTGCTCCTGATCGTACTCCTGATCTTACTCCTGATCCCACTTCCACTTCTACTCTTGATCCTGATCCCACTCCTACTCCTGGTCCTACTCCTGATCCCACTTCAGATCCTACTCCTGATCCAACTCTTACTCCTGATCCTATTTCTCCTATTGATCCTTCTCCCACTTCTGATCCTACTCCTGATTCTACTCCTGGTCCTACTCCTGGTACTACTCCTGATCCTACTTCTGATCCTACTCTGGATTTGACACCTGATCCCTTTCCTGATCCTACACCTGATCCTACACCTGATCCTACTCCTGAAACTACTCCCACTCTCGATCCCACTTCCACTCCTACTCTTGATCCTCATCCCACTCCTACTTCTACTCCTACTCCTGATCCTACTCCCACTCCATTGAATATTATAAAAATGTTATACTCACAGTCCACAAATCCTCGTCATCCTCGTCCTCCTCCCCCTCGTCCTCCGCCTCGTCCACTTCGATCACCCGCAACTACCGTTAACCACCTCCGACGACCACTGCCGACGACCTCCGGTTATACCTCGAATACTGATGAATATTTCAAGTATTAGAACTCATCAAAAATGTTGCGTAAGGATCAATATACTTTTTTCATTGCCACATTGTGCCAAGAAGTTCATGAGAAAATTATAAAAAATTATTTGAATATTATTAACGCATTGATAGCCACTGAATTTGAGCTTGCGCGAAAAATGAATTGAAATAATTTATCGTAAATATGACAAGTTTGAAAAATTGTCAATCAATATCATAACAATGTTAAACTCACCGAGCACAAATCCTCGTCCTCCTCGTCCACCTCCGACCACCTCCAGCCACCGCCCAGGTCCAACCACCTTTAGCGACCACCGATAACCACCTCGGGTTATACTTGGAATAGTAATAAATATTATCAGTATAAGAACACATCAAAAATATTGTGCGAGAATTAATATAATTAATTTATGAATCAACAATACGATAAATTTTATTACCGCATTCATAGCTACCGAATTTGTGCTTGCGCGCAAAATGAATTGAAATAAGATTTTGTGAACAGGACAAGTTTAAAAAATTTTAAATAAAATATAATGACAATTGTCACGAAATATTATAACAATGTCAAACTCACCGAGCACAAATCCTCGTCCTCCGAGTCCACGTTGTTCTCCTGGTCCACCTGCGACCACCTCCAGCCACCGCCTTCCACCTCCAGCGACCACCGCTAACCACCTCTGGTTATACCTTGAATAGTCATCAATATTTTTAGTATACGAACATATTAAAAATATCGTGTAAGGATTACCATAATTATTTAACTAAATAATAATATGATAAATTTCATTAGCGCATTTGTAGCTACTGAATTTGCTTTTCAGCGAAAAATTAATTGAAATAATTCATTGTAAAGACGACGAGTTTGAAAAATTTTAGATGAAATAGAATTACAATTGCCGTTAAATAATATGAAAATGTTTCACTCACTGTTCACAAATCCTCGTCCTCCGAGTCCACGTTGTTCTCCTCGTCCACCTGCGACCACCTCCAGCCACCGCCAACCACCTTCAGCGACCACCGCTAACCACCTCGGGTTCTACCTGGAATAATAATAAATATTATTAGTATAAGAACACATCAAAAATATTGTGCAAGAATTAATATAATTAATTTATGTAATAATAATACGATAAATTTTATTACCGCATTCATAGCTACCGAATTTGTGCTTGCGCGAAAAATGAATTGAAATAATATTTTGTAAACAGGACAAGTTTAAAAAATTTTAAATAAAATATGATGACAATTGTCATGAAATATTATAACAATGTCAAACTCACCGAGCACAAATCCTCGTCCTCCTCGTTCACCTTGTTCTCCTCGACTTTCTTGTCCTCCTCCTCGTCCACCTCGATCACCCGCAACCAGCCCTAACCACCTTCGACCAAGTTCAACCACCGCCAACCACCTCCGACGACCTCTAACGACCTCGGGTTCTACCTCGAATACTAATAAATATTTTCAGTATTAGAACACATCAAAAATATTGTGTAAGGATTATTACAATTTTAGTATCGACCCATTCAACCAAGAAGATTATGAGAAAATTATAAAAGATTATAGAAATTTCATCAGCGCACTGACAGCTACTGAATTTGGGCTTGCGCAAAAAATGAATTGGAATAATTTATTGTAAACTGACACCGGAACCACGGAGCGCTTGTCCTGAAAGTCGAGTTTCACCAGGTAGTGGACCCTGAGGGCAGGATCCAGGAAGTAGAGAACGCGATACTCGAAATCTGCGGATCGCGATTCTCCTACGTCCGCTCTGCTGCGCGGTTGTTTCCAGACTGAGGAATTCGGCTAGCTGATTTCAGATTGATGACGTCAAGTGAAAAAAAAATTTGGGTGACGTCACCTTCTGAACATTTAAACATCCAAACTTTAGTTCCGAACTTTGATGCCATGAATGATGATGTATGATGTAATGTATGATGTATGATGTATGATGTATGATGTAAGATGATACGATATGATGTATTATTGTTTTAGTTTCCACATTTCAGACTAGAAATACGCACTTCATGTTTCTTGCCGATTCCAGACTCAAGCGGCTAGGTCTTTCGATGGTCAGCCGTTGACTAGAGATATATTCTTCAGTTAACGGGTCAGCTAATAACTCTGCCGTTCTTCAACAGTTGGATGTTAAAAATTCTCGCTCGTACCTTTCAAATGTGCGTTAAAATACACTCGAAGTCTCAAGAAACTTCATTTTTTATCATCCTTTCAAAAAACAAAATAATCGCTGACAATCACTTATTTAGATCTTTAAATCAGGACACTGCGTTACATACTGTCTCCTATGCGGAGCATCCATTTCATCTCGAGCAAAATCAGCGCATCTTTGATGTATCACAGTTACTCTGCATTTTTTCCCATACAAACATTCTTAGAAAAACAATTCTGTTTCTCCACCCACCGTAGATACTTCACTTGCGACTAGGTAAAACAGCGTTACGATTTTATGTCTACGAAAATTCAAGATCGAGAGAGCAAATGAAAAGTTTTTGGAATAATTATGAATAATAATGTTATGGAATACATCGAGCGCGTGTCGAATAGAATCCCATTTTGAAATGAATAATTCTTCCATTTTCATATTATAGCTATATTATTGTAGATAATCTAGTTTGTCTTACGGGAAATTATAAAATTTATAGTATGCCTTACGTATTATTCGTAAATGGATCATATATATTAACATCGTACATGGACCGCATATAGGTATATTCTTTTTGGTCTCTGCATTATTATCACATCTGATTCATCATTATTTATGATCTATGTATACGTTCTTCTCTCTAGTACCTTTTCTAACAATTAGTGTAAAAAAAAATTGAAGTAGTCAAAGACCTCACGCCAACTTCACATGCGTGATTTTCACGTGGAGCAAACAGCTGGACGCAGCATGCTCTGATTGGTCAATTACCAAGCCAGCGAGTCTCATCCAGCTATTTGCTGCACGTGAAAATGCAGCCTAATACTACATTTTGCGACTGTATTCTGCACCAGTGTTGTACAATAGAGATGGTGGCACCAGTACAGTACCAGTGCAGAACTTGGAGCATATTACTGTATATGCTTTGAGGCGCAGAATCGTGCATAATAGTTACCAGAAAGTAGTTGCTTCAAATCCCCAGATCTAGGTCGCTTTCCTTTTACGTCAATCTTCTGATACCACACGACACTAAGTGATTTCATTGGCGTGGCGTATTCTATTAGATTTAACTAATGAAATTATTTAATATCGAACTATGTCAGAAAATTAAGGTAAATGGAAATCGGCCCTTATCTAATCACATAACGATAATATGTATTATGCTTGGAGCACGTTAAGCTCTGTTCGTTTTAGTTACACTTTCTACACTTTTTACACTTTACCTAGGAAAGGGCACCTTCCATTGGTTAGATTCAGGAAAAGTGTAAAAAGTGTAGAAAAGTGTAACTAAAACGAACAGAGCTTTATACTTATGCTCTAATTGTAAGGTATTATGCATCGTATTCGTACATGCCGTAATGGCAATCAGAATTGCCTAATAACGAATTCTATCGCATAGGCATAGATAGCTTCAGCGAGTTGTACATACTTAGTAGGGTTATAATTATATTTGTTAAAATTACGAATACCGGGTCATACCACGATAATACACATCCCAATGTACTAGCATATGACAATAATTCATGGTTTAAAATGTGCCTGTCATTTGAAAGTCTATGCAAGGTGGGTTATACCGTGTATTTGTGAGCCAACTTAGATTAACTATACAATGCTCTTCAAGACCTCTACGCAATTCGCATTAACAATTTCGTAAATGGTGATTTTGATAATTCTAGCAATAGTGTTCTATAATTTGCCTTTTTAAACAAACCTATATAACAAAGTAAGACCACAAGCGATTTTCAATATGCACATTTTGTTTCTTTTTCACATTATTTTATTTCTTGAGCTATCTCTATAGGGTGATCAATACCTAGCATAATTTTTCGACACTCATCGTTATGCAACTTGAATATATTTAACGATGATTTTTTTAGGTATTCCTCAAGTGGAGATAGTCATTTACTCAAGTAATCCACCTTAAAATGCAGAGTGATTACAGCGATTGCAAACAAGATTTAAAACGAAATAATCAGGTAAGTTATAATCAAGTTGAATCTAGTAGTCTGATCGTGAGTAACCGGCCAAACACACCGTCGATAATCAAAATCAAGCTGTGGAACAGGACAATCAAAATGTTGTCAAATTTCATAGAAAGGTGGTAGTTTCATGGAATCATAGGTATCAAACGTTACAGCAATATTATGCTTAAAAAAACTAGAATTCATGAAACTAAACCTATTAACCGGAGCTAACAGCCCAATATAGTAATCATGTTTGATATAATACATAATCAAAATTTTGCCAAATTTGTGGGAAAGTAAGTACTCTACGAAACGACGAGTGAAAAACTGAACAGCATTAGGCTATTTCAAAGAGGTTTAGGTTCGTAATCTAGGAATCCAATCATAACAATTGTTTTTCTTCTCCTCACAATCACAACCACTCCAGCTTTAACTGTGGAAATTGATTTCCACAAAATTCATGACAATTTTATTTTGTCAATAACATTATATTTTCACCACTTTATTTTAATATTTTTTTTACAGCAGTCCGTGTTGGAATCATTTATTGCTGGATCATGTTCTGGGACCGTGTCCACTATTTTATTTCAACCTTTGGATTTAATCAAGACCAGACTTCAGAGTAAAGTAACACGGCCAGTAGGGTAGGTAAGAGTCTATTCTGTAATTTCAACGTCTTATTCTACTACCTCAGTAAAAGTGATGTTTGTCCTTATGAGTAACTAGTAATGAGATTATAATTCTGTAACGCTGTTTATTTATATGGACTTGAAGCCGGTTGCATACAGTTTTATTGGTCGAGTATGCCACGGTTAATTACTATTCCTGTTGCATGTGTTTAAGGCAATGTTTCAACGAGTGAGATAATTTTTACTGAGACTTTTATTAATACATAATATTATTCATTAATGCCCGAACACAGAGACTGCCAATAAAAATATCAGATTCAGAAATATCATATACCTGCCAGTATGCTTAATTAAGTTAGCCATTTAGCTTCTTATGCGGAATCGGAGTTTATCATTTAATCCTATGTTGACACCTAATGTGGATCGAGTATTTTTGCAAATAGACACACAGTTGTAAATAATTCGTTCTCGTATAAGTACTTCAGTGCCTTCGAAACAAGCTGATTTTTTTTTTCAAAACTGGAATGCGTCAATGTTTTTAACAAAAATCAGTGCGATGATGGGGACTAGATATTTTCAGCAAGTTTCTGAAAATTAAGCATGTGAGAATTATAGAAATCTTTACCAAGCATTTGATATTTTCATCTTCTAGTCATTTCTACAGCCTTAATTTCACCTGCTCCATTGTAGAGAATATTGATCCATGTGAACAGCTTGATTCAAAACATAAAAGCAATTTCTTATAAACTCTTTCGAGGTTACTGTATTCAATTGTTCTATCAACCATGTGCTGAAATCGGCCTGGAATACCAAATCAAGGAAATAACAAGGTATTCTTCCAAAGTAAAACTATTTCTTCTAGTATCGTCAATAGATCGATCATAGCAAATCTGTTACTTTCAGTAATCAATATACTATGTGTATTCTCCTGCTGTAGAGGTAAAAAGAAGTGTGGCTTTATTCGGTAAAATATTTTGAAATTTTTGGAATCACCACCGAAATTTAGTATCAGGTTTCTCTTTGTAAGTGCAGAAATTACTCACGCTTCCCAATTTCTGCAGCATCTATTTTAATAACCCCACAAATGCACCAATTTATCGAGTTAGGTGCCAAATTTCAATTCGATATCCCATTCCAACTGATCACAATAATCTGCTACATAAGCTTCTGATCTCCAAGTCGAAACATTTCTTCCTTGCAAATTCCAATTGAATTCATCAAACAGTTTCATCAAATCCGTAAAAAATGCGAATTTCTATCAACCTGGAATCACCCTCGCGGAGTAAAAATCTCAACTTGCATCTGAATTCGTATCCTCATCTTGCAGATGCTGATTTCCCGTTATTATTGTTATTGACCTTTACATTGTATTACAGTCAAAGTGATAACTGAGCAGCTTAAAAGAATAATGGCAAATGTTTGATTTTTTTATGTACCTAAGGGTATGTGATACTCCTACCGTTACCGACTGAGCAAATTCATCCTTATATTTACATATTGAAAAAAACAAACAAATGAGAATGGTTATAATTTCGACGGTGCACCGCTCTCATAGTGGAATTATACAATGTTATTTCATATCCCAATTATCATTACAAAAATACGTGGTTTTTCTGGGGCCATAAATTCTATGGATGAGATACCTTTCGCCATACCTGAATGAATTAAGAGTAAAATGAGCTATCGTGAGACATTTTTCATACAATATTGAGGTCAGCAAGCCAGAACTACGAATTATAATATTTCGTGAATAAAATACGCTCAGCTCAACGTTTTTTGATTGGCGTGGCTGCGCAAAACAGTCCTGCCCATCGAACTATAATACAACACTGTATTTAGCACAGCAACTTGCTAGTTCTTTATAGTTCTGAGACTAATGGATCGAATTTCCACCGTGCTTATGAGGTTGGCTACCTTTGATAAATCAAACATAAACGTAACCGTAAACACTGTACTGTTGTATGATTATCGATTATCTTGCGTAGAGAATGGATTTCTCAGTGGTATTAATACATAGATATGTATTTTTTTTTATGATATAAATATCTACAAAGTGATACGGACATACTCTTAGTAATATATAATTATATGACACATTTTTAATAAATAATATATTATCAGACTTTTTTTTTTATCTATGTAAACATATACTTATAACCATGTTATCAATATTCTGTGATTTCACCATTCTGCGCTAAGCAACGTTACACATGAGACCTACGAACCGTGAGATATCACCTCATTATATTAAATGGTGAACGTTTCTTACTACGATAATATCGTAAATATTTTTTCAAAAATATCTTAACCCCTTGTAGCCCAAAATCATAAATCTTAAAATAAATAGCATTTAAGGACTTGTCATTAATACCATCCGTATGGATTTTGTAGGATCTTATTTAGTTTGTTACAGAAATGTCAGAAGGGGATACAAAGGGTTAAATCAATATTTCTGTTGAAAACTATCTTGTAATATGTTTATTCATTGTCATCACGTTCCTACCACGGTCTTACATACAGGTCTGGGAACTCTCGTGTTGGGCGTATGTCCTCTGTATTGAAACACCGGCCGTTATCCCTAGTGACCACGAGTGTCGCTGCTATCGAGGGATTCAGGCAAGGTCCCTAGATATACCAGGTCAAGACACGCATGGGCAAAAAAATTAGTGAAAATGCACCAAAAGTTTCGTGTGACAATGGATGCTTTCCATTTAGAGCATAATATGACACGGTGTAAACATTTCTGGCCTATTCCTTTGCTCGGATTGGCCGCTTACAATAGAAAGTTGTACACTGTGTCACACTGTGCTCTAAATGGAAAGCACCCCGTGTGTTTCTAATTCCTGACCTGTCATAATGATTAACCTCAGAATATATACGTGCTTCTATTTATTTCGTGAACGTCAGGACACTAGGGGCGCAACTCGTTAAAGATTAACCTCAAAAAATTGAGCAAGATTGGTCAAAACTGGTTAATGCGGTAAAGTAAGTTTTATATTTTTTGGGCGAACGCGCATAGAAATTTTTGCCCACGTTATAGTGAGAAAAACTGGAACACGCGTATCTTGACCTGGTATATCTAGCGACCTTGGATTCAGGCTGTGTCAGAGAGACTGAAACAGATTTCAAAACCATGGACCAGCAACAACCTGTTTCTATCTCTCTTGCACAGCCTGAATCCCTCGATAGCAGCGACATTCGTGGTCACTAGGCGAAACGGTCAATGCTTCAATAAGAGGACACCCCCACCACTGAAATTTTTAGCGAGTTCCCAGACCTGTATGTAAGACCGTGGTTTCTACCTATTTATATGTGTTCACAACTTCCCTCAATTTCTGTTTGTCGGAATATGGCGGTCAAGATGGACGTGATTGATTGTACTCTGTTTTGATGTGCGCAGCTGACGAAAGCTTTACTGAAGCGCCACTTCTTGCTGCGTCGACAACACCACGGCGCAAACCAAGAACCGCCCAACTGCACCTGTTTTATTCACGAAATAATTATAATAATATCACGATGGCTCATTTTACTTCTCAGTCTTTCCAGAATCGCGAGAAGTATTTCGTTCACAAGCTTTATGGCCCCAACAATACGGAAAATGCAAAAATAAGAACACTTGTCAAAAAAAAATCACACATTTTGTGACGATTTTTGGGATATTAGTACCTTTTCAGAATTCCGCTACGAAGAAGCGACATTCGAACCATTCCCGTTCATTTGTTTCCTCAATACGTGAAAAATAAGGGTGAGTTCGCTCGGTCGGTAAGGCTAGGAGCACTTACTCTTAAGAATCTATGTTTTCCGGTCCAATTCCAAATTATTACACAGAAACTCTTACTTAATGACTAGGTATTATATATTAGTATATTAAGCTATCTCGATTCCTTCACATATTACATTATCCACATGTACTTTACTCTTGTTTTTTTAAATACTCAGTTAATTTCGTTTGCTTTTAGCTTCGCCTTTGGTTTTTTTCTATCACGTGTCTGCTTTTTCGGAAATGCAAGTATTAGATTGAATCGCTCCTTACTTACTATTCGAAATAGTTCAGTACGATTTCAATCGTCTCCCCAGCTTCTGTATGACCACCTGGAAGACCGATCTTCGAAGATCGCGCGTGGCATCCAAGCCGAATTATAATTGCTACAATAAACTGGTAGTATGAGAGTGTCGATATGTTTGAAGGCCCGAGGATTCTTTGTTTTTTCTCTACTACAGTGCAACCTCTCAATAGTGCCACTTCCAATAGTGCCGCATCCACTAATCTATACTCGGGCACTTCCCCCACTACCGGCTATACTACACTCCGGCATTTGCTGCATTCTCCCTCAACAATGCCGTTGGTGAAATACATACATTCTTACTTCAGTGATTCAGCAGTATGTACGTAACTTTCGTATCTCTCAATAGATAGGGTCGAGAACTAATTCTCGAGAATGAACGTTTGTAGTCAGTGTGGGGGAACTGAGATTCAAAGAAATGAATTCCCCCTACAGCCCGTGAGCGGTTCTAACGGAGAGGTTGCACTATAGTCTTATTAAGCACTACTGGTCATGATTGAGTTATTCTTATAGTAAGCTCATTTTCACGTGTAACAAGTTGAACTTACGAGTTTCAGATTGTATTTTCAGTTTAGAGGTTCCAGATTTCATTCTTCATCAGTATAACGATTGTTAAGTTAGGGTTTGAATGTTATGAGGTTGAAATTAGTGATATTAATACGTAACGAAACATTTAAAAAATATCGCCATCTGGTAAATTTAGAATCATTTTAAAGTAGTTGCGTTTGCAAATTATGAAAACATTTTATTCTATATACCTTTCCTAAGCACATGCTGCTGAAATAAATGTTAACTTTGGCATTGCTTTTCCATTCAGTGATTTGAACTAATACTGTAAATAATAACAAACCGAGCCTAATGACCTTGAATATTATGTAATGATAATGCAACACATGTAGAAAAAAAATATTCAGCCACCGCAGCCTAGCCATTGGAAACGGTAAAAACAAGGAGCAGTACACTTGTTTTTCGAGTACTGATAAACTTTATTTTCCATGTTGCAACCTCTAATAATTCTGGCCGATTTTCTCACACCTTACGGTTCAAAAAAGGTTTTATATTATTCTCAACAACTTATGTTAGTACTTGGTGGGTGCAGGCAATGTGAGATTTCCGTACACCAATCATAGTTCTCTGACATACCTTGTGATGTTAACAATTCCAGTATATTTTATGCAGCAAAATTTGAAGTGTGAAAAAAAAAATATTATGGACGCGTAGTTGAAAACATACAATTCATTACCTTACGTAATTCATTTATTGAATAATTTATTTCAAACAGACATAATGTTTCCTTTGTCGTGTAGTGTGAAGAATGATAATTGACGGCGAACTAATCTATTTTATTTTATCACTCCAACCATATGATGATATTGATAAATTTTTGTGACCAATTATTTACATATATATATCTATATATATATAGCACCCCTTCACCGGGAATAGTGGATATTGCGATCTACGTAATACGTAATGAGAACGTGTTTGGATTATGGAGGGGCATTACACCAGTAAGTACATTGAAATGCAAAAATAGCAATGCCCTCTGATTGTGAGTGTATCTAAGGAATTTCATGGATTTTCACTTAGTGTCGGACCGTCACCATTTTCAATTTGGTTGTAGCTTCAACACACGGTAATATTACCGATTACGATTTTTAAAGATCTCGAAAAATTGCAGAAAATTTCCTGAACAACGAATATTTTGTAACAGATCGTACTACCTTCTGCAGAAACTTTCCCCTGCTAGTCAAGCGGGATAAGGTTATTATATTTACCTGTATGGAGAGATAACAGTGGAGACTGGATCGTTGACATCGGATCCGCGAATTATTGATGACTGACGATGGCGAGGAAGCGGGATGATGATTAAAAATATGTAGATTCTGTTTAACTATGAATAGAGGATACTTTATTTATGAGGATACAAAGTGATACGATCTATATCGCGAGAGAACAGAACGACAACTGAGGATTTACAACGCGAGAATACACATAGATGATACACAGATATGATCTAGCAACAGTAGATAATAGGACATAGGATACAGAGCTGATTTGTTTTGAATCGCGACACGGGCAAGCGGCTAGATTTCAGGTAGAGACGGACAGGTAAACATTACACGCGAGTGTGAGTACATAGGTGAGGATGATTTCAAATATTGAGTGAAATGAGAATCGGATGAGTGCGAAATACTTTTGTTTAAACTTGTGCATCGCTACTTTGCCGAAACAGTACCCGAGTAAATAAATAAATAAATAAATAAATAATTGTACAGAAATGTTAAGATTTTATCGAAAGTCGTATTTGGTATCTGACTTATATTGCTTTTGAAGTTAATAATTATTTATTACTGTTATGATTTAATTTAACCCTAGTCACTTACATGGAGTGCAGTGGAAACCAGAGCCGACTTTAACGTACAATTTTAGTCAGCGTGCTTGAATCAGGGTTGTTTGTGCAAGTAAAATGAAGAATAATTTAAAAAACCTTGGGGTCGCAGAGATCCCATGTATGTATTACATATTGCTGTACTTTTTTTGCTTCAAGAATTTCTCATCCATCATTTTTTGCTAAAACTCAGATTGAAAACTATTTCTAAATTTTTAAATTCTGTTCAAGTCGTGATGTATTGTCGTGTACAGTAATAACGTTCCAAAGTTAGCTGGGGTATAGGTAACCCTGTGTAAATAATGTGGAAGTTTGCATAGGTGTAAGTGACTAGGGTCAATGTTCTAAACTTTTTAGGACGTTCCTATGCAACTAAACAACTGGTTAACTTGACTGACTTAGATGGGGCCAGCATAAGAACACTCCGCTGGGATGCGTTTTGAGCCCATAAAATGTTAAAAAATTAAAATTATACACATAACCCATCAACTCGAAACGTCGAAACGTTGAGATTTAGTGAAAACATAACTTTTTATGTTCGGGGTGATTACATTAACTTTCCTTCTTCTTTTTTCCCGAAAGAAAAGAAGTGGGAAAGTAAAAATGCACAGAAATGGTGAGTAGGCAGCAAGAAAAATAGTTAAATTTCGATGTTTTTTTATCAAGAAAACTATTATTTTCATTCCAATTGGGTTTTTTTTTTTTTTTTACTTGAAAGTATATACATTTAGGTACCTGTAAAAATTTTCGTCTGGGACCCATTTCCTAAAATCGCTGTTGTCGTCAACGGTTCGCAGTTCCCAGGATTCCGCCCAGTCGGTTGATCTCAAACATAAATTGAAAGAGAATTATTTTCGAAAAGATTTTCTTTTTAAAAAGGAATTTCCCGATTTTTTAAATTGACCCAACAGTTTTGGACTCGAGGATGGTGAATGATATTGAGGGAAAAAACGTTAACTTTATATTTTACTAAAATTGTAATAAGATTGGGATATATGCTGATGGTCTGACGCTGAATGAAAACTCATGGAATTCCCTATATCTGCACCATTCGGTGCATAATCTTTCTTCTACCATTTATACCTCCGTGAGTCCATTAGAAATTTCATATTGCCTGTACTTGCCTCACAACAATTCAATTAACAATAGTGTCTACAAAAGAAACAAAACTCACATTATGAAAAAAGGTATAGTATAAGTATAATTGTTGCAAAGATGCGTGAGTTCAAACAGTGACGTAGGCAAGTTGGGTTTTAAGCTTATCATTAGCCCTGAAACTCCAGCATTTGCTCAGTTATATTTTTCTTATGATTATGAGCATGTCGTAAGTCAGTGACGACGACTCAAATCGGATGTAACAATAAAAAATCAGTTACTTACAATACATAATAACTTCACAGTCCCTAATCCGAGTGGTACCTGGGGTTGGATTGTACTTTGCATCATTGAACTGGTTGCAAAGTACTCTTCATCTCAAAGAGCCGCTAACTTCGCTGGAAGCAATTGCATTGGGTATTACCGCTCGTTCTATGGCTGGAACTATGCTCATTCCTATTACAGTTGTAAAGACACGATTTGAGGTGAGAATTACGATATGATTTTACCCGTTCATGATCAGTGTAACTTTTGATCTGGGAAATTTCGTAACAGTTACGAGGATGATATGCACGGTATTATCACATGCATGTGACAAAATTTTTATCGAATAACTACTTATAGTATATTTTATGACAAAGGACGAAAGTTGCGATTGCCAACTTTTGGTCCGAGTAATACACGATAGTTTCTATAACCAGTGAATCAAAAGTGGTAGGCTCGTGGCAGTTTAATTTACGGGACGCGAGTGGCCGATCTTTTCCCTCAAGGGACGAAAGTGAGGCTACTATGAACTGCGCATGCGCAAACCAACCTTTACAACACTGCGATGAAATTGGCTACTTTTGTCCCGCTAAACTACCACGCAAAGCCTGACTTTTTATGTACGTGTGATGAAAAGTATTGTTTGTGTTTGTGCCCGCATATCACTATTGGAAAACTGAGCTTATATTGCGATAAATCTTGTAGAATCAAGTTTAATATTTATTAAAATCTTGTTTTCAGAGTGGCATTTACAAGTACAGTAGCATGCGTTCGGCCCTATATGCCATTTACAAGTACGAAGGTACCAAAGGTCTGGTGTGCGGTCTAGTACCAACGTTATTTCGCGACGCACCTTTCAGCGGGCTATATCTCATGTTTTATACCCACTGCAAAAAGGCAATACCCCAAGGTATGCTATATTATTGAAGTATCGATATCAAGAACAATATTGCTATCATGTATTCTAATTGGTGATATTTTATTTTGTGCTGAGAGCACGGACGTCAGCGAATCAAAATTAAACAATTTGCGTCGCGTGCGCTAAGAGAAGGTCTTCTTAAGAGAACCTCTCGGTATATAAACACATGAAAAAGTATTTGGAGTTGAATTTCTTGAATTACACTTTACAAATTATTAATACACAAGCTGAAATATCAAAGTTTTGCTGAATGTCCCTCGAAAATGTGAATTAATACTTTGGAGTAGCTGGATTATTAAAAAATCGTAATACTCTTTCGCTTAGAATATTTCAGTAGATTTCTATGGACCATCTTAAATAATTTCAATATGGAGGAAAGCATGTTTTACGTATTCTCGAATTTCTTATCTCTCAAACGCCATTATACGGAATTTAGATTTTTTGATATGTTTCGGTTTCGTTTTAGTAGCGATCTGTATGGACATTGAGACGCGAGATAGTATGCTCATTAAGTTGTCTGTTCGATATAGTACAGAATTATACATCTTATTTTTCCTCAGATTACAAAAGTTCCAATAGAACAACTTCAATGCACTTTGCGTGTGGATTGTTCGCTGGATTATTGGCTTCATGTGTAACTCAACCAGCAGATGTAATAAAGACTAGAATGCAGATTTATCCTCAGGAATTCAAAACACTTTACACTTCTTTTGTTTCCGTTTATAACGAACACGGAATCCTTGGCTATTTTAAGGGAATCGTGCCTCGTATGTTACGGAGAACATTAATGGCTGCAATAACTTGGACGATATATGAAGAAGTAAAATTATTTTATCCGTATTGCGAACATCGTAACATCCCGTTATAAATGATGATCAATATTCTTTCTATCCGTTTTCAGGTAACTAGTAAATAAACAACGTTTCGCGGTAGTGTTTCGTTCCAGTAATCAGGTGGATGGAAAGATCATATTGTTGTAAAATATGTGTATTGTAATGTGGCCATCTGTGGGAGTGTAACGTCCAGCAAGAATTTTAATTGCGGCCTGGCATGTTCAGTGGCCAGAGCGATCCCACAGAAAACGAGAAGTTCCAGGTTCAAAGTCCCGTCTAGTCCGAACCGTGAAACATTTTTGCCGAACTCACAGAATTACACGTCACAGTATATATCTGTGCAGGTATGCTGATAAGGAGAACACATATAAAGTTTGCTCATCGTATACACGATATGTGTATATGTATTCACGTGAAATGTACCCGTGAGGGTATTATTGATCATAACTGAGCAGTGTAATTACATTTTAAGATACAATTAGGCCTAAGTCGCATGAATAATAAAAATGTAATAAATCATATTTTTAACCATACTTTGAGTATTTTTATGCAGAAAATTATGTATAGGTATATTTAGAAATAATATCTTATGCGAGAGTAAAAAGTACGAAGATTGTCAATTCCGCTATTGTATATACAATAATAATACCTTTTCTCTTCAAAGTTACAATAAATAGTCTGGAGATTTTTCTTTTACCTTATAATTAGTATTATTGTTTTAAGATTAACCTTAACATTGAAACTCTAACAAGGCTTACAATAATCAACTGTGAAATTCTCACTGTCAACGACATGGTATCGATAATTTTTGTACGTTATCAAGTCCTGGTTACGCATCTCGGTCACATGATCCATAATTTCTTTAATTACCGGTGGGAAACTTGGCACTCCGGCTATCGTCGCGATGTCATCATAGTAAGCCCACTGTCTGTCTTTCAGCTTAATTATGTGTCTCAGCTGCGAAAAATCGATTAAACAAACCACACTTGAATACAGCGAATTACGGTAATATACAAGTAATATTTATGACGATGATACTAATGTGGCAGTAATAATGCAGTAATCACTGACAAGACTCATGATAAAGTAACAACGTATTTTAATGACAGATGAAGTGCCTTAGACGACAATTGTCACCTTGTACTATGAGGTACTTTTAATAAAAATCTTACAATAGAATCTAAAATCGAACGTTACAGAATTCGTGAAAATTTCAGCACGACCCTACGAGGA
Source organism: Neodiprion pinetum (assembly GCF_021155775.2). NCBI lineage: Eukaryota > Metazoa > Arthropoda > Insecta > Hymenoptera > Diprionidae > Neodiprion > Neodiprion pinetum. Next base: position 11,753,235 of record NC_060232.1, read on the forward strand.
ATTTCTATAGTTTTGACCAATCGTGTAGCCGCCTTCTCGTAAAGTTTCTTTTTCGTTAAGCTGATATATCTTCTTCTACCTCTGCCCGTCTTACGACATTGCCTCAACCCAAGTTTAGTTTGGCGCGGTAATATTTGAATCTCACAAAGTGCTGCTTTTTTCCCGCAAGTGAGCAGGAAATAAGCACTCTTTTCCCGCAAATGCGGGAAAAAAGTATAAAAGTGAATCTTATGCTACTTTTGTCCCGCTTTTCAGGTCAATAAAGTGGCCATTTTATACAGTTGAGTCGGAAATAAATATATTTTCTAATATGCTTTTTCGAGATGCACAAATCAATGAATTTTGGCAGTCGTATAAATTGATAAGTTGTTAATAGTTAGTGATACAAAAAAAATTATTCAACAAAAAAGATAGAAAATATCATTATCTACAATAAAGGTCATTATCATTTTGGGCCTAGAGTGCACGGTTACGGAGATATAGGCCGAAACGGTTTTTCTCAAAATGGCGGCACTTCCGCCCTTAAAATTTGTAAGGATTTTGTGAATTTACATTCAGTACGTCATACTGAACCTATTCATGAAAAAAAATAACTCCTGTAATTTAGTGCAGGAAAAAATTCCCTATTGCATGTACTAAATCATTTATGTTTGAGTTGTATTCAACTGGGATATTATTGTTTGAGTTATTTTGTCAGGTTTATTTTGTTGCAAGTTTATCGGACGTGAGACGAAACAGAGGCAACGAATTGTCTGTTTATTGAAAAACAACCGAAGGCAACTTTTCCACCCGGTCACCCGCTTCAAGGTTCTCCATGTCCAGATCATGCATCTATTTATCATGTAGTATATTCAAAACCAAACACCGAAAAAATAGTGAGACGCAAAGCGCCCCGCGGCAGAGCTTGAAGTAAAACTAATGCATCTTTGGGGTCATTTTGTATCCTCATCGATAATCAGTTATCTACATTCTTGAAACATTTCCAAATACCATTTAATCAGGATTTAATAAAAATTAATCAATAATTATAAAACCGTTCAACAAACCGGAATCCCTTCCTGTAACAACTTTCGCTTTTCCCTCTGAAAGTCCTCGCGCATTTCTGAGGAGGAAGGCAGCTTAACGCGACCGTCCATAACCTTCACGATATACTGGGCCTGAATGTGGAACATTGGAAATGGGACAGCGAGTCCTGGTAATCCCATGAAGAAAAGATTCGGTACGTCTGTGTGCACAAGATATTTGTAAACTGGTTCCACGAGGTTGTCCTTTGTACTGATAAACACTTTTTTAGATAGGAATGGAAACGTGAACTGGTAACCTACGATAAAATAATCAGAACTAATTAACTGGGTGTGTGCCAATAAACTGATATGTCGGTTTTAATTCGAGGTGAGATCTTACCTGTGCAGTAAACGAACTCTTCAACGACTGCAGTAGCTCCACTTTTGAACACGAAAGTGTTTCCATGGATTCTATCAATTCCTGCTACTTCTTGTACGTTTTCTGGCAGTTTTTTCATTTTCAGATCTTCAAGATTGTGACTTAGGTAGATCTGAAACGATCATGAAACAGTGAAAGATTTGAAAATAGATGAAATAATGCGAATGATTCAATGTCGGTGACAGATTGTACACGGGTTTCATTCATTTTCTGTTCAAGATGTTTTTATTGCAAGGGCTATCGCTCTTAAACAGTAAATTTGCTCGTGTAAAATTCCGAAGGTATTCAAAATTTGAGAGACCGTATCAAATTACTTTTTGTGAGTCCTTTAGGAATTAAGTAAATTCATGCGACTGCAAGCACTGCGACCTTTTTTAATGGAGGCTTGTGAGGTTGTAAGTCTCACATCGAACGGCACGTGCGAACTCGCTGAACTTCAACCTAATGGAGTGCAGCTTATTTCGCATGATTGAAATGACGACTGTTAGTAATTATACGCATTAGTAAGAAATGGGCAATAGTGGGTGGAACCGAACAACATTTTCGGTGATATCATCTTAGTCACCTAAACTGAATTACACAAAATTCTCATTATCATAATATAATTTCATATAGAATTGGAGAAGAATTTTGGATTTATTGATAACATATCCAAAAGTAGTTCATTACGAATTCGCCTGTGTGTTCGAAAGAAGTATAGGTATACGGACAAGTTATTGGGATTTCATTTCGGGTCGTGAAAAATTCTCGCCTACTTTTTTCAGTGTCGAATAGGCAGCACACGTTTGCCATTTGCGCGTTACATTCTTGTATAAATGCTTACACGCTGCCGGAACGGGATAACGATATATAAATTCCAGTTCAAGCTATTTATCGTACTGTCTTTACGTAGCTAAGGTGATTATCAAAATATAGTGACATGAAAAATATTACGATTCATGCAACTTTAAACAAGCAGTGAAAATAGTATTTTAGCTGTACTTTTCATCACTACACAAGGCAATTTTTCATGTCCATCACTTGAATGTGAAATCTGTATAACTGAAATTTCTTTATCTAGCTGTTTTCGAGATTATCGCGTGCGTTTGTCGGAACAAACAGATGGACTGAAATTTTTCTAAGAACCTGTTTTTCGAATATCAGAAATCCGGAAATGCAGAAATTTATTGTAATTTTACGTCCGGCGTATCGCCACATCTCGTCACTTTCAAACGATCCTTACAGTAACCTTATCGTCTCATTTCTGTCCTCCTATTTCCGTTCTGGCTCACGCTACTTGCTTTTTGTCGAAAAGTAGGTAATAAAGATCAACTAACTACCAATTTTCAACCATCCGAGAATCAACCATTTATCATGAAGGTGGTTAAACGTCGTTGAATTTGTTATAAAAATGTAATTTGATATCTCCTACAGCCGAAAGAACGATAATAACCCCGAAATCCCCAATCTGAATAACGACCAGATGACCTTCTTTCAAAAATTAGTTTACATTTTTTTTCAATACCTGGAAGCACTTATCAGATGCCTTACGCACTCTGATTCTATTCATTCTGTACCCATGGTCATTTTATAGTGGTAAACATTTCGATCAAAAATGGAAGTCTTACCTTTTCAGCGTACTTGGATAGCTCGCAAGCAATGTCCACGCCAGACCACGAGGCGCCCAGAATGCAGACCTTCTTGTTCGCGTACGTCTCTGGCTTCCGGTACTGATGACTGTGTATAGATCTTCCAGGGAAAGTCTCAATTCCAGGAATGTGAGGAACGTCTCCCACAGTATAATGTCCGTTGCAAAGTATCACAGCGTCAAAGATCCTTGTCGTTACAACGTTTGTTTCCAAGTCCTCGGAAGTTACTAGCCACATTGTTTGGCCGCTTGGAAAACCTTCGGGCTCAACATTTTTCACTACCGTATTTAACTGCGGGCAGAAACATTGTCACAATTCGAGTTCTAGAAACTTAATGAAGGATCGTTACTGATTATCTTTATATTCCTTGGAGCGTGGGATCTTTCAGGCTCCTCTGGCGCCCTTCAAAGCCATAAAAACATTTGTCTGACACTTATATTTGTAAAACACTCATTTTTCGGGATCATTGACTGGTCTTATTGGAATAAGACCCCCTGTATATCCGCCCATGTTCCACATAATATATTAGATAGATCTAATAGATAGCGCACATTTCGGAATACGTCCTATGTATCCATATATTTCAAAACACATACCTTTATATGAGGGAAGAGATTGAAGTGCTCCGTATAACTTAATAGATAATTCCGAACAACGCTGTGATGCACGAAAGACGGCCCATCTTGATCTTGGAAGGGAAAGTCAGGAATTTGCATAATTTCTTTTGGCACGTTCGTCCTGTTAATACATAATCATATAAAGCGCATTTTTTGTGCACTTCGGGTCTAAGACATGATTTGACGTGCACACTGAGTCTTTACTACATTTAAGTGTGTTGGAAGCCTCATTTTTTTCGTGTAAGCATTTACAATTAGCGCAGACTAGTCCCACTCAAGTAAAATATAAGGGGTGTTCTATTCAATTTTCATGCTTCGTACTTGAAAATCTACGTGAAACTACGTATAGAGGTCTAGCAAAATCAGGTGAATTTACTTTTACTTTTTCGGGTGATTTGAGTCTAGAGATTTTCGAAAGTTCAAAGGAAATGTTCATCTTAAAAAAAAAAAATGTATTCGAAACATCTCAAATGCATGCGTATTTGTTGATAGACAAAGTGATTAAGGTTCATGGAAAAGTACGCCGGACCATTGCCGAGGAAAGAAAAGTCTGGAACGTGTGTAATGCCGGAACAACTTTTGATATGTCAAGAGTGAGGCTGCGTAAGTATAAGGGACGGTTACGTCATGTTGATTGAAAGCATCAATGTTGTCAATTGCGGACTTGGTTAGGTATAGTAAATGTGACAGGGAAGAGAAAAGAAGCCGCATTCTAATAGTCCATGCCGTTCGGAAATATACTATTTTATTGTGTTTTTCATTTACTTTTGTCTTACCTGAGGTTCTTGTACATGCTGCTGTGAACTGGAAGTCCGCGAGAGTCGAAATCCGTCTCGTCGGTATAAACCCATGTTCCACCAACCTGGTCGGTTTGCTCAAACAGAGTGAAATCGAAAGTTTCTGGATTCGTGGCAAGATGTTTAGCTACGATAAGACCAGAAACACCACCGCCAATAATTGCGACTCTCGTTTTACTTCCGGGCATATCTCTCCGACTTGGTAGAAACTGACTCGGGTATATTGCTAAAAAATAGAAATTAAGGTAAGGTCATCATTCAGGATGATTATAGCGATAGGTTCTCTTGAAATGACCTGATCACCGCTGCACCGTGGCGCGTCGGATTCAATTCGCTCAATGTTAAATTCCCCAGGCGCGCACGCTCAAGCTTTGAGTTAGTGTATCATTTGCGTTTGTTTTCAGCTTGTCGGTATTATTTAATTTTTTATGACAGGATGAACTGTCATTACCGTACCGAGGATGACAAAATCACAGTTACATTCTTTGAATCAAGGCATATAACCGGGCGCCAACTGTCAAAACGACACACCACAACGACCAATCAGAGAACAAATAAAATCCCAACAATGTGCTGGATATATTTCGATAACTTCAAGATCCGATAGTCACGACAACTTTTTAAGAGCGGACAAAAAAAAAAAAAAAAACAATAAAGACCTCACCTTTTAAACTGAAGAAAATCAGAAGAGCAGAGGCGAAAGGAAATTCTCTTGAAGAAAATAATTAAGAGAATGTACGATTTGAATGAAACCGATTGAGTTGTCAAACGCTTACCAGATAAAGCTCCGCCCATTGTACAGAGAAATCATAACCTTCACGAACTGTTAGAATTGGATTTCTTACGTATTATTCAAATTGCGTCAACAAAATGTTCATGTACTGTCTCTGAAAAAAAAAAAAATAAATAAAAAATAATAGCACGGCGTTTTCCTTTCAAGAGGCTTAATATTATGTTACTACGTATGGTTTCATGATGTGGCTAGACTGTGGGTTCACTGTGACTAAACCTGGATAAGCCGAGCTATCATCACACTTTAAATGCAAGGAGACACTCCACAGGACGGACTCCTCAGTTTCTACCCCTACACGTGACAAGGCAACTCATCGCACTGCTCATCCTGAAATAGCTTATCTTTAAGTTTGCTAATGTAAGCGGCCAGTCAAGTGTCATTGCTTATAAGTTATTAGATTAGGCGTGAGTTCTGTAACTTGGTATTATTTGCATAACCAATATATATTTGAAATAATATGTATATGTGCCAACCTCTGCTTCAATAACCGTATCCTAATCTTATCAACCACACGGAACTCATACGGGCTTCCAGTTATATTAGGACGCGAGAGGCATAGACTTAAAGTCTCGCTCAGTCTTCCCCTTGGCTGCCTGGCTGGAGTCGCGAGGGAAGCCAAAGTTCGGTAGGCAACGTCCTTAAACGTCAGTCTTCTTTACAAATGTTTTTTTTTCTTTTGTACAAGATTATTTAGTCATAACTTATATGTTACTGTATTCGATTAATATATTTTAGTTTCCCGAGGAGGGCCCCCACTCACAGCCGAAACGTCAAATTTTTTTCTTACTTTATTGACGTTTGACACCGAGAAACTCTACACACATATTTTAGCTCCAATATTACGGAAACAAAATTTGAATCGTGACATATGTTAGCTAGTGGAAGAAGAACTGGTTGAAGGGAATGCAGTTATAGTTTATAAATCAACATTTCTGAAGTAGTATTGCAAAACAAGGCGAAGAAAAAGTTGTACCAGTTTTTACAGAAATAATTGTTTCTCGTTTTGCAGAACTTCTGACGTTGAAGATCGATTGATGCGTTCGGTACACGCTTGATTTTGAGAGGGCGATCAGCTTGACAGTACAAGAAGCAAAGCATGTAGCATCGTTTAGTTTGATTGTTAGAGTGGTCATAAAGGTCATTTTTGAATTTGAACCGGTTCAGCATCCCCTGGATCGGTTTCAAAAAAATTAGCAAAAATTGGTATAAACACTTCGGCGTTCCAGTTCAACTAGAAAGGGTGCCTGTGAGCATGAATTCATTTTGAGTTTCGAATTTGGGCAGAAACCGCCATTAATCACTGACAATGAAAAATCGATGTGAAAAATGAAATATTATATCAGCTATTTCAAAAGTATTTCCATTGTAGCGTGGAAACGTAGAAAAAATCATAGCTTTGTACGTTGACACTCCTAAAACAGTTTAAACCTTGGCATAAAAATTCTTCGAATATTGAAGATAAAAAAGAAACAAATCACATGCAATTTTATTTCAAATCAATCAGTCGTTAATCCCAATTCGCATTCATTACTCATTACTTGAAGTTGGCGATCGATCATCATCGTCGAGTGTTTTTGTTTATCCCAAATTTTCGAAGAATATTTCCAATTTTTTTTGGAAGCTAGCCGGAGAGATACCTTTCGAAATGAGGTTCTTAAGGACCACCCTAATGATTTTTGTTGAACTATTTTTGAAAACATTATACACCAATTTTTGTAACTGTGATATGGCAACGATCGTAAAATTTATTTATAGTAACAAGTCATGAAAAAGACTGTGATCTCTGCAAGAGATGTAGTGGAATAAAAAAATTGACAAGTAATTATCCTGCATACTTCGAGGCAAACATGAACGCGTATTTCTGTTCTATTCCAAAATATTCATGGATCTATCAGCTAATATTATTCTTTTTACAGACTACTGTAAGGCTATGTTATTATATCGAATGATAACATATTTCTCTCTAATCAAACATTACTATGAACGATCAACAAGTTTGTTATCATCGACTTATTCTGTTCTCTTAATCGCGCTGTTACATGCGTTGATTAGACGCGAAGCAGTTTTCTTTTTCGAAGTACATCACAGAAATAAAAGCAAAAAACTATACCTCATTACGACTGAATCGGTCTTTGTTACCAAAGAATGGATGTTTTGCACATGCTCTTGTAAAAATAATTTCAGAAATGTGGGACCCCATAAGCACCATAACTGACTTTGCATATATGTACGCTCTTGACCACGGAAGTTCCTACGTTAACCACCAGTCAACTCTACCCTCGACCAACGAAGATGGCGGTCACTATGGTTGACTCTTAATCACGGAGCATTAAAGAGGAGCACAATCTCTGACTACAAATATGGTACCTTTTTTTCATATGGCATCCAGGTGGCGTTCCGATCGCTCCAGACCCTCCGCGTCCGGCATAGCGGCCATGTTAAATACAATTTGCAAATGGCGGTTTCCGCGTCGGCGTTAGAGGCACGGAGCCACGGAGTATTAAAGGTATATATTTTCCGTCAAGCGCCTAAGTCACAGTCCAACTTTAGTAGATGATTTTCAGCAAATTTCTCATTGCGTGGACCATTATGTTCAATTTGGTTGGATTTATATATAAATCGCGTAGACTTCGTTTTCGGGTTTGTATTTTCCGCCTATTACGGATACTGAGGGTCTGGGCCGATCACAGCGCTACGGTCCGGCAGGTTATTTTGGAACCACTTTTCGACTCGATACGTAACCAAGATCGTGCTCCTTTTTAATGCTCCGTGCTCTTAATAGATGCTCGAAATTCTACCCGTTAACTTCAATTCACTTTTCAGTACGATTCACAAAAGATACATGACATCGTAGTAAATGTTCTCGTTCGATGTTTCTACAAGCATTTCCGATTCGCTCCTTCATATCCTCTGGAGCAGTTGGTACCACGCTGTAAACTTTTTCTTCGAGCTAGCCCCATAAAAAATAATCAGGGCTTGTAAGAACAAACAGTTTGAAATAAAAGTTTTCCACCTTTTGTGTAGAATCCCAATATGTGAAAACAAGTTCACGTTCCCATTTAAAAAAGAAATCGTAACCGCTAAGTGACCTTGCAAAGGTGCACCGGTGGAAAGTACGATAGCAGCCTCTCCCCGCTTTTCCCGTCAGTAGCTGATAACGAAATTTCATCAAAATGGATTAGCGACAAGGAACCACCGTCCTCGCGCAATACCAGACCATCGAGGAACTACACACACGATAAATTTACTGCATTACGATAAGTTCTGCATCATAACGTTCCAGCAGGTGCACATCAGATAACGGAGTTAGCAAAATTGATATAAAATCGACAGCGAAAAATGCTTGCTGCGCATTACGTTATGTAACAGGTGATGCATAGGTATCCGCGTTGCTGTATGTAGATTTCTGATCACTTTCGTTTTGTCGATTACCGATAACGGACGTCTCATTTCTTTTTCGAGTGTTTTGCCTTTGCCCAGAGTTACGAAATGGCGAGAGCTGGCGAAGGAGTTGGTAAGTACTGTTTTATTTCTTGCGATCGAATTTCAGGAGCAACACTTTGAGTTACACATTTTTAAGAGTAAACCGTTTTAATGCGTTTGGCTCCTAGCTTCAGCTTTATGCTTACTGAGTAACGGATAGCCATTTTTGGATTAAGATAACGTATCTAAATTCGCTTCCCGATCTTTATACTTGGTAAGCATAGCCTGAGATTCACGATAACGATAGACTCAGTTTTATTTGCAGAGAATTACGATTATTGTTCATTGCTTATTGTTATACCCTCATATAGGTTTGTATATTAACATTTGTATTTCGGTGTGATTTTTCCCTGCATGAGTGCAAACTCGTGCGTAGGGTTGTAGGGTGAATCACGGTTTTGCATAGAATCCGGTTTATCGTAAATCACGTACAATCAAAATTCTGTTGTACTGGGTCGAATCGCTTTCGTGGATTCTTCAGTCTCGCCTCTCGAGTAGGTCGCGGATTGCTGTGTGTGCATGTGCGTAATGGCGGCGGGATGATTCGAGAATTGCGAGGAAGGTCACGAATTTCAGACGCGTTGATTTGGAATGAATTTTTTTTTTTTATCCAAAAAATGCAGACTTTAGTGGCTGCTGTCAAGTAATATTCAATTTGGCAACTAGCGGAGGTGGGAGAACAGACGAAATCTGCAAGGTAAAAATTAATTTAATATACATATAAGCAATTATTCTGATCTAGCGAAACTAATACATGCATATTTACACATAGATTGCTGCCTGTACCGAAATGGGTCAATTCAGGTCCTACATTATGCCGCTGAATGGGATACCGCCAATGATAACTAACGTCAATGGTTTGAGAGTTATGGATGGTGAATTGTACGAAAATGATAAAAAAGTAGATACAGATCCAGCGGAAACTGCTATCACTAAGTTCTTGGACTTCCTGGACACTCAACGCCAGTCAAGACCAGTTATCCTTGTAGCACACAAGGCCCACGAGTGATTATTGTTGCTGTGTAATTTATCGATTTCTTAAACATTCGTGCACGATGTGGTTTCAATTGCATTATTGATTGGCAGATTTCACGGGCCACGGATTCTACGACTGGTAACAGATCTGGGTATGATGGAGGAATTTCAGTCACGTGTCGCAGGATTTGCGTGCACGCTCCTTCTATTTCAAACCGAATTTCCTGAGCGTGATAGTCACGCGCTGAAAAATATCGCTGAAGGTATCCCCGGCTTCAACTGGGAAGCGAAAGCAGCATATTATGCGACTCGTATGGAGGAACTATTAATGGAAGTAATACGTTACTACGGGATTGGAAACAACATTACGAATTATACGGAAAGCGCTGAAGCTGCATCAACAAAGCTAGAGACTAATGATAGAAAAGCCTCTCTAGAGGAGATTAGAACACTAAACAATAAACAACTTTCCCTTCCTACAAGGGAGAAAATGGCTAAGGCAGGAATCGGCTACCAAGATTTAGTGGAAGCTTATCGATCTGGCAGCGACGACGGAGTATTACAATTACTGCAGGATGTCGGGTTAAGACGGGACGTTAAAAACAAGATACTTGAGCATCTAAGGGTCTCGGTACCGCGAACTCCTCAACCAATCGAATGAAAATTATAGCCTCTAGATTTCACTTCGAAAATGATGAAACTTTTGTTTCACTATCATTATCCAAGATTAAATTTTTCTTGCATATTACATAAATGTACAATAAACAGAATTCTATACGAAGCTAACCACATATGCAATATCCAACGTTCGTGTCGGTAAATTTCTGTTACCCCGAATGCATTGCATGCATACGGCTTCCATTAACACTATATATTTTCGGACATACAGAAACTGGCGTGCACGTGTAGCGTAATAAACTTTTCCATCTTTCAGGAGGTGTTTGTTTGGGCAATGATGTCCCAGGGATAGAATAGCTTATTTTTACATATGTAAAGCAAGTACGGAAATTCTTACCTGCACTCGTGGGAAAAGCCGTGGTGGGCGTAACTAACCCACTACGCTGGACCCAGAGGGCAAGGGTAGTTCAGGGTGAATAAGAAAGCCCAAAACATTATTTATACATACTTGAAACTTCCTCATTCGCCTAAATTCCGTAAAAATGAATGGAACCAATTAGGAACCGTGTTAAAAATCGGCACGCTGAAGAACAAATCCTTAACAAGTCTTGCACTGACAATGAGCAGAAGCAGGGTAGTTCATCAGAATTATTTTAACACGACGTTTCAAAATTATCTTTCAAACATTGCAGTTCTTCGTAAACCATCGATCGGAGCAGTTCAAAGATATTTTTAAATCTTGGCGAACGATGTAACTCTGAAGAAATTCCGTGCTTATACTACTGTTAAATAATATTATTACTCCCAACAATATTTAAGCATTATAATTTCAATTCAGCTTTTGAATAAACCTAATCATTGAGTTTAATTGACGTTTTGATTTAACCTAATTAATAACCTTCAACGTGAATAGATCTATTGAACTGTCTCCGTATCCATTTTAGTATATCCACCGGCGCCCTATCTGGCATTGGTGAATTCTTTTCTTCACTCTACCATTTTTTGCAACAGCTCTCGTATCATTCGTTAAGGGGTGACGCCACTCTAGGATTTTGTGAAATTTGATTTTTTTCATTGCTTGGATTACACAATATTTTAGGGTCACACAAACAATATCTAGTTGGTCTTATAGTGGAAAAAAATTTCAAGAGGTTCAATTCTCGATTTATGCCTTGGAGCGCGCGCCGAGTGCTTGTAAAACTGAACGCATTTTTCTCGAAACCACTTTTTTCAAACCGGGAGGACAGATTACTTGAATATCGTTGCATGGATCGATCTGAAATTTTGATAGTAGCTTCACAATTACATTCTCTACGAAAGTAAGTAGTTGTTTTTTTATTTAATGTAAAGTTTTATTGATTTATAAAAAAATTACTGCTTACTTTTTGCCCACAAGTCGACTCATTTTTTTAAGTGTACCATTTCTACAGAATTTGATAAAAAAAAACCCTACGTAGTTCCATAGGCAATATCATACAGATTTTAAAATTTTTGGGTTCTTTGTGACGGGTCTTATACTTTATCGATTTGATTATGCATCTGAATGATAATAAAACATTTTTTTCATACTTCGATACGTGTTAGGTAAGCCCGCTGAGAGGAAATCATATTCCTTTTTCCATACTCCCAAAATAAATCGTGAAAGTTGGGCCCATTTTTGACCGTTAGAGCGGTGTTACCCCTCAATCCACCGGCACGTGTTTGGTATTGGTGAATTAAACTTTCGATTGAAAACCTCTCCTTAAACCTCACTGTTGATGCGTAAGAGCCAAATTTCCAAAGCGCTTAGAAAAGGAGGCAGAGCAGGTAGAAGGGTTGAATTTCATAAAAACCAGAACGATCGTGCGTAAATAGTGTCACATAATTTTTAAACGGCGTATTGTCAGAAAAAATGGAGACAACTTCACGATTTGTACCCCATTCAGTTCCCGTCGAATACGCATAGCCGCCCGCAGAGCCCGAAATGATCTAAATCGATTGAAGTTAAGTGATAACTTTTACTCCAAATCGTTATCTTCTCTCAATACCAGTTCAATCAACAAAGAAGAACAGCGTTCAGTTCAGGTAAATCGCACCCAAGAGTTTAATCCTAGTATGAGGTTTTAAATTATCGTGGCGAATTCGGGTTTCCGTAAATGAATAATAGCCAAACCCAATCCGTATCATAACACTGTTATTGGTTTACAATTATCGAGCTCAGTTTTTTAAAATTCCAATTTCAGCTGTCGAAAAAAGCCAAAAATGATCCTACATACTCACGGATGCCTAATTACAATTATGTAGGGTTATATATTCAAAGATATTCACAAATATGCCGTTAACATGTATATGCACACAGATACCCCCACACAAAATTTTTAGGTTGAATTAACTCATTGACTTTACGTAAAAATTGTTGGATCGAGGAGATATTAATCGTATTGCAATTCACCCGAATGAAGATATCAATTACTTTCATGAACTGCAATGAAACAAAATAAATCACTAAAAGTGTAATTTGCATTTCATTCTACCCAAATATCAAAACACAAACGTGATTTGTATTTTACTTCTTGCTGATGGCAGTGTGCAAATCCACTTAGTATTATATTTCATCGCTATTGCAAAATACTGATGTAATTAACATTTCATTCCTTTTCAATTACAAAATCAAAATCTAATTTTGATGAAATACGTAATGGTCTCTAATCAAATTCTGAGATACAATGTTTTTGATTAAAATTCTCAAATACAGTGTTATTTAACTAAATCTTGAAATGCGTTCTTGTTGACCGAATCCCGAGTGACGATTTTTTTCTGCTCAGTCGTCGATGTAATTTTTAAAGAAAAAAAATTATAATTCATACTACATACTGACATGAATTATAAAAAATTGGATCACTTCTTATGCGAGCGATTCAAGTTCCTACTTCTTTTACCGTCTGGTTGTATTTCAACCACAATTGAGGTGCGGTAACTGTGATGTGCAGTTGTTATGAAACGAGAGGGGAAAATTACCACGGAGTGCAAGTGTTTTAAGTACGTGCAAAAAACGATTTGATAAAGAGTGAGCCGGGAGTATTCCTTGAGGGACGTCAATGAGAACGACGCTTCACATATATTTGTTGTTCACATTGCGAATCCTCAAGGAATCCTCCCCGTACGATAAAGCATTTTGAAAGTAAGCCATTTCTACGTTCCATTTGAAATCATGAGCTTTCAAATTGTGACAACTGAAATTAGAAAGAAATAACGACTGTAGTTTTTTAAATCACATATTTCCGCGTCATCCCAATCATACGCTTCTGTAAAATGAAAAGTAACTAGATGGAAGTAAGACGTTCTGTTATTCTACAGCGCTCAGTCAAGCTTTTGCCACTATCACCTGCACTCTGTACTCGAGGTTTTTGAACGCTATGATGAACTTTTATAACTTCGAGTCTCGTTATTCTCGAAAGGAAAATTTAATTTCATGCTCGATTTGTCAATAATCCATTATTTCCCGACGGGTTATTAAACCTGGAATGGAAATAAAATTATAACTAAATAACGCATAACGTACCCGATTCATGAATCTAGAATCTAGGCATGAAAATGGGCTTACATCGGTAATACTTTTTCAATTGTAAATACTGCTTCGGTGTTCCAAGACCGTCTGGATTTCAGGAAAGACGTGTGTGTATTCTTCAACGCTTTGGACGATAACAGTTTTTTTTTTTTTGGAAGCAATAACCTCGCTTGCACTATCTCTGATAGCAGCGGACATAACACATATTTCTGTAGAAAGTGTGATAGCTTTAATAGCTGTTGTTCGAGAGCCTATCTATAATATGTATTAATCAAAATAATGGAAGGACGGTAAGACAGCTTGCTGCTAATTGTGAGTAAATACATTACTGACCGAGTTGAAATTTCAGTATGTATGACCTAATTTCTACAATACAGTGTTATTTCATAGATTTGAGAATGCAATCGATAATATAAATATTCGTTTACAGGTGCATTGAACTTTATTTCAGATAATTCATCACCATGTAATTAACCGTTGCCACGTGTGATAGTTGAGAATTTTAGCATTATTCCGAAACATCAAAAGCTTGAACTAATCGTATTTTTGATTCCAAGTTTTTAATTCGAAAAATAAAGTAACATACGCAAACGAATGTGATTTATAAAATATATAGATCTTATTCACAGAATTAAAAAATTTTCATTGGTTCTGGATACGGAAAAAAATAAACAACACACATTTTGAGTGATGATAAAGTTTCGCAATTTATATTAGGAAAAATGTCTTAATCGCGGTAAGAATGGATTGGCATGAATAATCTTCTATCCATTGTTCATTGCAGACAAGATAGAAACACTTATGCTTCACAGGCTAGGATTATCTGAGGAAATGATTATTTTCCACCATGTATATTTTCAGCTAGCATTTGATGAAAAATTTCGATACGGTCTCGGAAATCCTGACGAATAATTGATTTGGGACGCCATTAAGTGAATGTCGCTTCCGATTTTTTCTTCATCGTTCTGTCTGGGACAGAAAAAAAATTCGTGTTGCTCCAACAGTCCTTATTGGCTAATCATTCGACAATTGCAATTGTAAAACTTTCACTATAAGATCTGGATCTGTGATACCAAAGACCATAAAATGCCAATGTCTCAGAACCATTTAATCTACTCTAAGCGAAGTTTATACCCAATCTAAATTGAACAATTCTTTAATGCAAATCGGAATTTTGAAGTTCCCTAGATATCGATTCGCATACAATTCATACGTAGTTTGGAACTGTTTTCTAGTTGCCATTCTGAACTCTGGACTTTTCACTTATGACGCAAAATTAGTGGCCGATGAACTTCGTTGATACCAGTTTTGGAGCGACTTGGTCGAATTGAAATTTCGAATTGAAACATTTTGCGCACCAGATCAAAATCAGCAGCCGAAAAAACTTTCGGATATCAATTTCTATACCCTTCGAATCGATCCATAGTAATTCTTTTCACAGCAATCAAAGGTACGCCAAATCAAATTTCTGAGCTTCGTCTTTAGATTTAACATCAACGATGTTAAAGGATAGCCTGGTTCCGGAATGAAACAATATATTCCATATTGAGGTTCGCTGTTTCGAATTTTCGAGTTTTTTACTTCAAATTCAGAATCGGCTGTTTGAAAAACCTTTGGAATAACTCTAGATACCGTAAAGCTTTTAGCCGAAGTCTTTCAAGTGCTCGCGAGCAGCGAGGCAAGACTACAAAGTAATGTAATCTTCAGAGATAACCCTTAGGTACCGGGCGCCGAACATGGTGTATGTAGCGAATGCATTACCCATTACAAAAATAATATGTAATACATCAAAACCATGATTTGTAACAACGTGAATGATTGACAATGGACGATAACGCAATTGGTAATCACCAAAGTAACAGGTAATGGATTCGAATTACATTATTAATGACCAAAATACTGAGGAATGGATTCGAATTTCAACGGTTTATTACTAAAGTAATAGGTCATCGTTATTGCATCACTATTGCCACAATGTATGCATGGATTCCAATTGCAATAATCATAACTGCAGTAATTGCTTTACTGATAACTCTTTTCTTGTAATGATAGCTGAAGTTAAATATTACAGCATCCGAAATGGCGGTTATCTAAATAAAGAAGAGAAAAAAATTGCTCACTTAACCGTGGAGGTCAGATGATCGATTGACAACATTCCGATTAAATGATACTGGATATTCGCAGTTGAATGATTTAAAAATTAACCGTTACATTGAGAATGACGATACCTCAATTATCTCAATTTTATCATAATTTATCAATGTACTGACTATAAAAATAACGCCTAATGAGGAAAAGTATATTATTCACTGAAAATGGAATGAATAATACAGCGATGTCCCATTATTAACTACCAAAATGATTCACAGCGATGAGAAAACGCAGAAATCATTAAAAAATTAATGTGTAATGGAATGGCTAATCCATTAATAAAGCAATGCATTTTTCACAATCACTCAGGTGGGTATTACGACAACGAAATAAAATACACGTCGAGATGGGTTTTCAAAACACTACGCGACACGGAAGGAAGCGTCATCAGTTTCAAAGCACGACTGTCTGCCAGAGGCTTTCATGCAGCGAGAAGACGTGGACTACTCGGAGACGTTCTCACCAGTCGTGAGGTACGATTCTCTCCGAGTACTCCTAGCGATCATCGCGGAAGAAAATCTTGAAGCAGTACAGTTCGATGTTCGAACTGCTATTCTCCATGGACTTCTTGACGAGGTCGACATGATGGAGATTCCGACGGGACTGGAGGTCAACGGAAGTCGAGATAAAGTGGTGTGTCTTCTCGAGAAAGCATTGTACGTACTCAAGCAGGCTCCGCGCTGCTGGAACTTGGAAATCGCGAGTGTTTTGAAGAGGTTCAATCTGATAGAGACTAATGCGGACAAGCGTGTTTTTCCTCGTACCTCGCGCTGTTCGTAGACGACAGGATAATTGCATCGAAGTCTGCGGGTATAATCGAAAAAATTGTCAGAGAGTTGAGCAAAGAATTCGATATAACGATCGGAGATTGCATTAACTTCGCCGGAATGCAAATAAGTCGAGATCGCGAGTCAAGGTCGATGTTCGTACATCAAGAGGCCTACGCGAAAAAAGACATAGAGCGATTCGGAATGAGTCGAGCAAAAGGGGTCTCCATGCCGGCGGATCCTCACACAATTTTGTACCCGGTAGAATCAGAAGCGAGCGAAAGGCAACCGGTAAGTAGTGTGGCCATAAGAGTTCTACACGCAGATTCCGGTTACCGACACTTACCTACCGAGCCGCTCCACGCAGCCAACCGAGCCGCTCCGCGCAGCTCAGACTCAAACCCTTTTCCGCTCCGCGCATCCCAGACGCGAACCCTTTTCTGCGATGACGTCACAGTCTGCCGTACCGAAGGTCAAAGTCTGTAGTGCTCGCCTGCCGACGGTAGTGGGTGCAGCGGGGGGGCGAGAACTTTTTTACCGTCCCTACCGTGGGCAAGGAATTTGGAGTGGTTAATGTTACACATCAGCAGTCCTATCGTGGGAAAATAATGCGGGACGGTAAAAAAGTTCTCGCCCCCCCGCTGCGCCCTCTACCTTCGGCAGGCGAGCACTACAGACTTTGACCTTCGGTACGGCAGACTGTGACGTCATCGCGGAAAAGGGTTTGCGTCTGGGGTGCGCGGAGCGGAGAAGGGTTCGAGTCTGAGCTGCGCGGAGCGGCTCGGTGGGCTGCGCGGAGCGGCTCGGTCGGTAAGTGTGGGTAACCGGAATCTGCGTTTAGAACTCTCATAGCCATACTACTCCGGTACCGTATCGCGAGGCAATAGGATCGCTAATGTTTCTCGCGGTAGTAACACGACCAGCTATTGCACACGCTGTAAATTCGGTTAGCAAGTTTCAGAACGAACACGACGAGAGTCATGTGCGAGCAGTGAGTCGAATTTGCGAATCAAACTCGCGGGATATTCAGATGCGGATTTCGCGAGCGATATAAGGACCAGAAGGTCGACGACGGGTTACGCGTTCTGTCTAGCAAACGGAATTGTAACGTGGTCGTCTCAGCGACAAAAACTCGTGTCTACGAGTAAGACGGAATCGGAGTATATCGCGGCATCGACGGCGGCGAAAGAAGCTGTATGGCTACCTACGTGCGCTGTTGAGCGAACTAGGGTACATGCGAAACGAGTCGACGAATTTGTACGCCGAAAACCAGAGCGCTATTCGATTGATTCGAGATCCGGAATTTCACAAGCGCGCGAAACATATTGATGTGAAGTTTCACTACATCCGCGAGAAAGTCGAAAACGGCGAAATCAATATAATCTTTGTGCCTACCGAGGTTCAATCGGCGGACATTTTTACCAAAGCGCTACCAAAGAATAGATTTGCCAAATTATATACGAATCTCGGGCTGTGCATAAAACGCTCCGACGGCGGAAGTGTTGTGGCAAGTTATCGCATTTGATGCGAACGCGGTGCGAGGAGGACCGAGTGTAGCCGAGCGCCTTGCAGCGATCGGAACCGTACCATAATTATCGTGCATATGCGATAATTTCATGCCTACTTACGATGTACGACAGCACATTATCATCGTACGCAGATTGTACGATAATTTCCATTATGATGCAAATTTTGAGAATTTAAGATGTTGGTACCACTATTAATCTTGAAGTCGAGGGGGAATTGGTCAGGGGGTCGATTTTATATTTTCACTTTTTCATCTCACCTCAGCTGAGCATTGTGATTGGCTGTCTAACCTCATGCAGCCAATCAGAATGCTCAGTTGGGGTGAGATGAAAAAGCGAAAGATACAAAATTGGCCCCATGGTGTCTGTGCTATACGTAAAGCATATAGGGTACGTTCTACTTGCGACCGCAGCGCTCGGCGAGTGTAAAGCACCCACAGTTAACCCTTCAGGACATGGGTTATGAGATTTTCTCTCATGCTCAACGTAGATCTCAAATATCTTTTAAAATTCAAATGGAAAGACTACTTGAAAATTTTTGCATCTTCCTATAATTTAGTTTTCTAGATACACATTCACTAAAAACTGTTTTTTTTTAAATCAAAATTGCGAAAAAAAATAATTTTTTGGAGAACATGAGATTTTTTCTCATGGCCAGAGTATTAAAGGTTAAGAGATTTTAGTTTTCGTTTCTTTTCGGCCTAGTTCGGGTCGTTCCGTAGTATGCGTCCGCCATACTTGTTTACATGATACATATACCTAAAGAATAATTGTGCAATGTTGTGCTGTGTTATCTGCTTTCAAAAATGTAAAATTCATAATTTAATTGTTGATATTCATTAAATGAATATTATTAAAAGGTGTTAAATAAACGTAAGTCAATATTTTTGTTTTATATATAACCCTGACAAAAACATTTTATGAGTACTTAGATCTAAGTTATTTTGCATTGTGAATATTTAATTGACATTACTTTAATAATACATTTGAGCAATTATTTTACCTCAAAAAACATTGAAAATTATAAATAAATGATATTTTCTTAAGAAAGCTGTATTTAAAATATACTGAGCGCATGCGCAGAAGCCATGAGATTTTTTCTCATGGCCAGAGTAAATAATGGCAGTCAAAACACCCATGTCCTGAAGGGTTAAAAAGGGTCGCGAAAAAGGTTGTTTCAATTTCAAAACGGTAGTTTACAGTGACAAACTATAAAGCATTTACAAAAATGTCAATATTACGTTTAATATAATTTATTTATTCATTATAGACACTGTTTTGACAGGTACGATAATTCTACGATAGTTGCCTCACTTCCGGCTGTGAACACTGGCGCCTTGGAGTCTCGAGCGAAGCAAGCGACGTATTAGAGGAAGTTAGTTGTGAGCAAACTGTCGTTAAAAAAGTACGCAGTGTGTAATAAATAAAGATATTCATATGTTATTACGTTTCCAAAGATTAACAGAGGGTTATTATTCTACCGCGTCGTTTACCTCTCCATTCCTAAAACCACCTGCGATCCTTAGCCTTAACAGAGTGTTTTGCCTTTGCCCAGAGTTACGAAATGGCGAGAGCTGGCGAAGGAGTTGGTAAGTTCTGTTTTATTCCTTGCGATCGAATTTCGAGAGCAACACTTCGGACGTGTTCGGAAATTGACTGAAAGTACTGTCAGTACTGAAAATCTACAGTATACGTCACTTGGACTATACCATTTTCAGTACTGACAGTACTTTCAGTCAATTTCTGACCACGCTCTTGGTAAGCATAGCCTGAGATTCACGATAACGATCGATTCAGTTTTATTTGCAGAAAATTACGATTATTGTTCATTGTTTATTGTTATACCCTCATATAGGTTTCTATATTAACATTTGTATTTCGGTGTGATTTTTCCCTGCATGAGTGCAAACTTGTGCGTAGGGTTGTAGGGTGAATCTCGGTTTTGCATAGAATCCGGTTTATCGTGAATCACGTACAATCAAAATTCTGTCGTTACTGGGTCGAATCGCTTTCGTGGATTCTTCAGTCTCGCCTCTCGAGTAGGTCGCGGATTGCTGTGTGTGCATGTGCGTAATGGCGTCGGGATGATTCGAGAATTGCGAGGAAGGTCACGAATTTTAGATGCGTTGATTTGAAATGAATTTTTTTTTTTTTATCCAGAAAATGCAGACTTCAGTGACTGCTGTCAAGTAATATACTATTTGTCACACAACGGATCTGAGAGAACTGACGAAATCTGCAAGGTAAAAATTAATTTAATATACATATAAGCAATTATTCTGATCTAGCGAAACTAATACATGCATATTTACACATAGATTGCTGCCTGTACCGAACAGGGTCAATTCAGTCGCTACATTATGCCGTCGAATGGCATACCGAAAAGAAAAACTAACTTCACTCGCTTGAAAATTATAAATGGTGAATTAGAGGAAAACGGTCGTATAGTAACTACATTTCCAAAGAGAACTGCTTTCACTGATTTCTTGGAGTTCCTGGACGATCAACGCGGGTTAAGACGAGTTATCCTTGTAACACACAACGCCCAAGAGTGATTATTGTTGCTGTGTAATTTATCGATTTCTTAAACATTCGTACACGATGTGGTTTCAATTGCATTATTGATTGGCAGATTTCACGGGCCATCGATTCTACGACTGGTAACAGATCTGGGTATGATGGAGGAATTTCAGTCACGTGTCGCAGGATTTGCGAGCACGCTCACTGTATTTCGAAAAGTATTTCCTGCGGGTACACCTTGCAGCCTGAAAGCTATCGCTAGTAATATCCCCGACTTCAACTGGGCAGATCGACGAGCATATAATGCGACTCATAGGGAGCAAATATTATTGAATGTAATACGTTACTACAGGAATGACTTGTCGATTGAAAACCAAATTAAGAATTCTACGGTAAGCGTTAGAGCTGAATCAACAAAGCTTGAGACTAGTGATAGAAAAGACTCTCTAAAGAGGATTTCAGGACTTTCCATCCAAATGAGGATAAAAATTGCTGAGGCAGGAATCGGCTACGAAAATTTAGTGGAAGCTTATCGATATGGCGGCAACATCGGAGTATTAGAATTACTGCGGAATGTCGGGATAAGACGGCACGTTGAAAACACGATACTTGAGCATCTAAGGGTCTCGGTGCCGCAAACTCCTCAACCAATCGAATGAAAATTATAGCCTCTAGATTTCACTTCGAAGATGATGAAACTTTTGTTTCACTATCATTATCCAAGATTAAATTTTTCTTCCATATTATATAAATGTACGATAAACAGAATTCTATACGAAGCTAACCGCATATGCAATATCCGACGTTCGTGTCGGTAAATTTCTGTTACCCCGAATGCATTGCATGCATACGGCTTCCATTAACACTATATATTTTCGGACATACAGAAACTGGCGTGCACGTGTAGCGTGATAAACCTTTTCATCTTTCAGGAGGTGTTTGTTTGGGCAATGATGTCCCAGGGATAGAATAGCTTATTTTTACATATATAAAGCAAGTACGGAAATTCTTACCTGCACTCGTGGGAAAAGCCGTGGTGGGCGTAACTAACCCACTACGCTGGACCCAGAGGGCAAGGGTAGTTCAGGGTGAATAAGAAGGCCCAAACATTATTTATACATACTTGAAACTTCCTCATTCGCCTGAATTCCGTAAAAATGAAAGGAACCAATTAGGAACCGCGTTCAAAATCGGCACGCTAAAGAACAAATCCTTAACAAGTCTTGCACTGACAATGAGCAGAAGCAGGGTAGTTCATCAAAATTATTTTAACAAGACGTTTCAAAATTACCTTTTAAACAGAGCAGTTATTCGTAAACCATCGATCGGAGCAGTTCAAAGATATATTAAAATCTTGGCGAATGATGTAACTCTGAAGAAATTCCGTGCTTATACTACTGTTAAATAATATTATTACTCTCAACAATATTCAAGCATTATAATTTCAATTCAGCTTTTGAATAAACCTAATCATTGAGTTTAATTGACGTTTTGATTTGACCTAATTAATAACCTTCAACGTGAATAGATCTATTAAACTGTCTCCGTATCCATTTTAGTATATCCACCGGCGCTCTATCTGGCATTGGTGAATTCTTTTCTCCACTCTACCATTTTTGCAATAGCTCTCGTATCATTCGTTAAGGGGTGACGCCACTCTAGGATTTTGTGAAATTTGATTTTTCTTATTGCTTGGATTGAACAATATTTTAGGGTCACAAAAACAATATCTAGTTGGTCTTATAGTGGAAAAAAATTTCGAGAGGTTCAATTTTCGATTTATGCCTTGGATCGCGCGCCGAGTGCTTGTAAAACTGAACGCATTTTTCTCGAAACCACTTTTTTCAAATTGGGAGGACAGATTACTTGAATATCGTTGCATGGATCGATCTGAAATTTTGACAGTAGCCTTACAATTACATTCTCTATGAAAGTACGTAGTTGTTTTTTTATTTAATGTTAAGTTTTATTGATTTATAAAAAAATTACTGCTTATTTTTTGCCCACAAATCGACTCATTTTTCTAAAAGTGTACCATTTCTATAGAATTTGATAAAAAAAAAAAAACCCTACGTAGTTCCATAGGCAATAACATATAGATTGTAAAATTTTTTTGGTTTTTTGTGACGGGTCTTATACTCTATGGATTTCATTTTGCATCTGAATGATGATCAAATATTTTTTTTCATACTTTGATACGTAATAGGTGAACCCGCTGAAAAGAAATCATATTCCTTTATCCATACTCCCAAAATAAATCGTCAAAGTTGGGCCCATTTTTGACCGTTACAGTGGTGTTACCCCTCAATCCACCGGCACGTGTTTGGTATTGGTGAATTAAACTTTCGATTGAAAACATCTCCTTAAACCTCACTGTTGATGCCTAAGAACCAAATTTCCAAAGCGCTTAGAAATGGAGGCAGAGCAGGTAGAAGGGTTAAATTTCATAAAAACCATCACGATCGTGCGTAAACAGTGTCACATAATTTCTAAACGGCGTATTGTCAGAAAAGTTGGAGACAACTTCACGATTTATACCCCATTCAGTTCCCGTCGAATACGCAGAGCCGCCCGCAGAGCCCGAAATGATCTAAATCGATTAAAGTTAAGTGATAACTTTTACTCTAAATCGTTATCTTCTCTCAATACCAGTTCAATCAACAAGGAAGAACAGCGTTCAGTTCAGGTGAATCGCACTTAAGAGTTTAATCCTAGTATGAGGTTTTAAATTATCGTGGCGAATTCGGGTTTCCGTAAATAAATAATAGCCAAACCCAATCCGTATCATAACACTGTTATTGGTTTACAATTATCGAGCTCAGTTTTTTAAAATTCCAATTTCAGCTGTCGAAAACTAGCCAAAAATGATCCTACATACTCACGGATGCCTAATTACAATTATGTAGGGTTATATATTCAAAGATATTCACAAATATGCCGTTAACATGTACATGCACACAGATACCCCCACACAAAATTTTTAGGTTGAATTAACTCATTGACTTTGTGTAAAAATTGTTGTCGGATCGAGGAGATATTAATCGCATTGCAATTCACCCGAATGAAGATATCAATTACTTTCATGAACTGCAATGAAACAAAATAAATCACTAAAAGTGTAATTTGCATTTCATTCTACCCAAATATCAAAATACAAACGTGATTTGTATTTTACTTCTTGCTGATGGCAGTGTGCAAATCCACTCAGTATTATATTTCATCGTAATTGCAAAATACTGATGTGATTAACATTTCATTCCTTTTCAATTACAAATTCAAAATCTAATTTTGATGAAATACGTAATGGTCTCTAATCAAATTCTGAGATGAAATGTTTTTGATTAAAATTCTCGAATACAGTGTTATTTAACTAAATCTTGAAATGCGTTCTTGTTGACCGAATCCCGAGTGACGATTTTTTTCTGCTCAGTCGTCGATGTAATTTTGAAAGAAAAAAAATTATGATTCATATTACATACTGACATGACTTATAAAAAATTGGATCACTTCTTATGCGAGCGATTCAAGTTCCTACTTCTTTTACCGTCTGGTTGTATTTCAACCACAATTGAGGTGCGGTAACTGTGATATGCAGTTGTTACGAAACGAGAGGGGAAAATTACCACGGAGTGCAAGTGTTTTAAGTACGTGCAAAAAACGATTTGATAAAGAGTGAGCCGGGAGTATTTCTTGAGGGACGTCAATGAGAACGACGCTTCACATATATTTCTTGTTCACATTGCGAATCCTCAAGGAATCCTCCCGGTACGATATAGCATTTTAAAAGTAAGCCATTTCTACGTTCCATTTGAAATCATGAGTTTTCAAATTGTGACAGCTGAAATTAGAAAGAAATAACGACTGTAATTTTTTAAATCACAGACGTCCGCGTCAGGCTAATCATACGCTTCTGTAAAATGAAAAGTAACTAGATGGAAGTAAGACGTTCTGTTATTCTACAGCGCTCAGTCAAGCTTTTGCCACTATCACCTGCACTCTGTACTCGAGGTTTTTGAACGCTATGATGAACTTTTATAACTTTGAGTCTCGTTATTCTCGAAAGGAAAATTTAATTTCATGCTCGATTTGTCAATAATCCATTATTTCCCGACGGATTATTAAACCTGGAATAGAAATAAAATTATAACTAAACAAGGCATAACGTACCCGATTCGTGAATCTAGAATCTAGGCATGAAAATGGGCTTACATCGGTAATACTTTTTCAATGGTAAATACTGCTTCGGTGTTCCAAGACCGTCTGGATTTCAGGAAAGACGTGTGTGTATTCTTCAACGCTTTGGACGATAACAATTTTTTTTTATGGAAGCAATAACCTCGCTTGCACTATCTCTGATAGCAGCGGACATAACACATATTTCTGTAGAAAGTGTGATAGCTTTAATAGCTGTTGTTTGAGAGCCTATCTATAATATGTATTAATCAAAATAATGTAAGGACGGTAAGACAGCTTGCTGCTAATTGTGAGTAAATACGTTACTGACCGAGTTGAAATTTCAGTATGTATGACCTAATTTCTACAATACAGTGTTATTTCATAGATTTGAGAATGCAATCGATAATATAAATATTCGTTTACAGGTGCATTGAACTTTATTTCAGATAATTCATCACCATGTAATTAACCGTTGCCACGTGTAATAGTTGAGAATTTTAGCATTATTCCGAAACATCAAAAGCTTGAACTAATCGTATTTTTGATTCCAAGTTTTCAATTCGAAAAATAAAGTAACATACGCAAACGAATGTGATTTATAAAATATATAGATCTTATTCACAGAATTAAAAAATTTTCATTGGTTCTTGATACGGAAAAAAATAAACAACACACATTTTGAGTGATGATAAAGTTTCGCAATTTATATTAGGAAAAATGTCTTAATCGCGGTAAGAATGGATTGGCATGAATAATCTTCTATCCATTGTTCATTGCAGACAAGATATAAACACTTATGCTTCACAGGCTAGGATTATCTGAGGAAATGATTATTTTTCATCATGTATATTTTCAGCTAGCATTTGATGAAAAATTTCGATACGGTCTCGGAAATCCTGACGAATAATTGATTTGCGACGCCATTAAGTGAATGTCGCTTCCGATTTTTTCTTCATCGCTCTGTCTCGGACAGAAAAAAAATTCATGTTGCTCCAACAGTCCTTATTGGCTAATCATTCGACAATTGCAATTGTAAAACTTTGACTATAAGATCTAGATCTGTGATACCAAAGACCATAAAATGCCAATGTCTCAGAACCATTCAATCTACTCTAAGCGAAGTTTATACCCAATCTAAATCGAACAATTCTTTATTGCAAATCGGAATTTTGAAGTTCCCTAGATATCGATTCGCATACAATTCATACGTAGTTTGGAACTGTTTTCTAGTTGCCATTCTGAACTCTGGACTCTTCACTTATGACGCAAAATTAGTGGCCGAAGAACTTCGTTGATACCAATTTTGGAGCGACTTGGTCGAATTGAAATTTCGAATTGAAACATTTTGCGCACCAGATCAAAATCAGCAGCCGGAAAAACTTTCGGATATCAATTTCTATACCCTTTGAATCAATCGATAGTAATTCTTTTCACAGCAATCAAAGGTACGCCAAATCAAATTTCTGAGCTTCGTCTTTGGATTTAACATCAACGATGTTAAAGGATAGCCTGGTTCCGGAATGAAACAATATATTCCATATTGAGGTTCGCTGTTTCGAATTTTCGAGTTTTTTACTCCAAATTCAGAATCGGCTGTTTGAAAAACCTTTGGAATAACTCTCGATACCGTAAAGCTTTTAGCCGAAGTTTTTCAAGTGCTCGCGAGCAGCGAGGCAAGACTACAAAATAATGTAATCTTCAGAGATAACCCTTAGGTACCGGGCGCCGAACATGGTGTATGTAGCGAATGCATTACCCATTACAAAAATAATATGTAATACATCAAAACCATGATTTGTAACAACTTGAATAATTGACAATGGACGATAACGCAATTGGTAATCACCAAAGTAACAGGTAATGGATTCGAATTACATTATTAATGACCAAAATACTGAGGAATGGATTCGAATTGCAACGGTTTATTACTAAAGTAATAGGTCATCGTTATTGCATCATTATTGCCACAATGTATGCATGGATTCCAATTGCAATAATCATAACTGCAGTAATTGCTTTACTGATAACTCTTTTCTTGTAATAACAGCTGAAGTTAAAAATTACAGCATCCGAAATGGCGGTTATCTAAATAAAGAAGAGAAAAAAAATTCTCACTTAACCGTGGAGGTCAGATGATCGATTGACAACATTCCGATTAAATGATACTGGATATTTGCAGTTTAATGATTTAAAAATTAACCGTTACATTGAGAATGACGATACCTCAATTATTTCAATTTTATCATAATTTATCAATGTACTAACTATAAAAATAATGCCTAATGGGGAAAAGTATATTGTTCATTGAAAATGGAATGAATAATACAGCGATGTCCCATTATTAACTACCAAAATGATTTACAGTCATGAAAAAACGCATTAATCATTGAAAAATTAATGAGTAATGGAATGGCTAATCCATTAATAAAACAATGCATTTTTCACAATCACTCAGGTGGTATTATGATAATGAAATAAAATACATGTCGATTGTTGTCAGTTAATTTGTAATTCTGCGAAGTTCGGTCAAGAGTGGTTGCGAACAACGGATGCTCCTTCATTAGAACTTTTTGAAATTATTGAGCACAGATAAACCAGTGAAACAGAGAATGCTAACGACACGATAGGTGGACACAATTGAAGATCTGTCAACAACATGAATTATTTTTTGAAGTAGTGTGATAATCGTAAGTGAATATGGTCGAGCGTTCGCAAAAAAAAAAAAACTTGTTTTGAAAAATTTTGATGCTTGCTTTCTTCTGGATTTTTCTTTAAACTGCCGCTCGATGAAAAATTCACCTAGTATTTAAATCGATGATTTGTTTGAAAGGAGATCGGAAAATATTAGAGAAACTTATTCTTAATATCAATTGTATAGTGTCACTCACATACACAGATAAATTATTATTTGTATTGACGAACTCCTTACATATTTTGTATGTGTGCGAACAAACTCACGTGGCTATTTATACAGAAAAGTGAATAAGTGAAAAAAAAGCAGATAAGTGAAAAGTAAAGAAACTTACCTTGATCTCAACGGAAGAACTGTTGAAAAAATGCGTGTCTTGTCACAAGGCCGGTGCCGCTTCCAAAGTCACGAAAACTTTCCACAGCAGTAAGAACGCTCACAATTTCTAATAAAGTGTCGTTACCCGATCGACGCTCGGAGAAACACTGACTGAGAAAGCGAGTATCCAGTAATTCCGTTTGTAATCGCGCCCTAAGCGAAAGCATGCCGCAACCGATTTAACTCCGAGATTCCAAACACAGCATTCCTCAGCATTGTTTAGTAAATCGCATTGAATTTCTCACTAGTAATACACCTTGTATTTTCCTTTGTTTCTAACTATAACTGCTCGTGAATGCTTCACAAAAGAGAGAATACCGTTGTAGAAGTATGTACACTTGGGGACAATGAATCTGAGACGGTCAATTTTGTACACTAGACAGACACAGAGAAACCTACAGCGCCACAGTCGGCCGAGCGCGAAACTAACTCAATCTCAATAAACATAACATAACCCATGACCGTTGAATCTAACCTTAAAATACCGCGGGGATAACGACTTGTTGGATTGACACGTATTCTAAGGTTAGATTCGACGGTCATTGATTATGTTATGTTTATTGAGATTCAGTTTGTTTCGCGCTCGGCCGAATGTGGCGCTCTAAGTTTCTCCGTGTTGCCAACATAACTGTCTAGTGTAAAAAATTAGCCGGCTCAGATTCATTGTCTCCAAGTGTACATGGGAAAAATCTACTTATTCTTCCTAAAAATAATTCGATCTTTATAAAAATGAATCACCTTCAATAGAGCAGGACACGGAATTTATGCTGTTGGTCACAATCGAATTTCTATTAAAAATGTGTCTTCACGGAATATACATTACGCGTTATTCATTGGATTCACTAATCGTTACTTGTTATGATTCAAGTAGACAGAAAATAAGTTCCAGTTAAGTCATTAGTGTCCGTTGATTCTCCATCGAAAACTAATTAATGATCCGTATGGCTTGATCGTAAGTGTCCTAGTAACGTAAATGTTTCCGTTTCGTGATTTAAGTAGATAAAAAATAAGTTCTCCTTAAGTCATTAGTGTCCATTGATTTCACATCGATAACTAATTAATGCTTCACATGGCTTGATCGAATTATTCCGTCATATGATATTCAATTCGAATCGTTGTTCGTCAAACTTTTACCCTTTTCTCCTCACCAAGGCACGTAATCGAATTTCGTTCGAATTATTTCTGTGATACTGGCAGTTATGGGCCGTGAAACATGTACTAGTGTCAATGATTAGCAACTGCGTGTTTGATCAATTTATTAAGGGCATTCGGAGTAACCCATTAATTACTTTGCAGGCAAACAGGGTGACAGGGGGGTCCACCACGTGTGACAAAACGCGACAAGGGGGGGAGGACATACTTCGTGACGTCACATCTAATCTAAAATAAGAATAAAACTGAATATGGCCACGGGTGAAATTATTTATTAGATAAATTAAGATATTTAAAACATCAAAATTTATTGTATTTACACTTTTTCGGCATGCGTGGCCTGATTCAAAACATTCGCAGGCCAACTCATCGGCCGCCTATAATATTCATACACCGAAAGACCGATAACGCTTTCGTTCGACGCTTAATTTTCCTTCTTGACGGCTATTTTTTTAACTCTGTAGTTTATTTGTCATTAAAAATTAACGAGTTATACAAAACTCTGTTTAATGAACAATCAAGTTCTAAATTAAAATGGAGGGGGGGAGGGGGAGTGTCACATGTGATTACTTGTGACAGGGACGAGTGGCCTGCAGGCAATTCACTTAAATCGACATTCAGAATTTGTTTTCAACGTGTTATTCCCATTAAGCGTGTTGTGCGGCACGGTTCAGCACTCTCATTGCAATCTCAAATCTCACATCAGAATCCCAAAATTTATTGAAAATTGCTGTACTAAATGGTAAAGTAATTTACAACATATACTTATACATATAGGCCGTGCATTGCAAAAGTGGTGTGATTTAATTTTCGTTTGACGTCAAGTTGATAGCACTTTCGAAAACAAGTTCCATCTAACTATGGGATAGCTCCGTTTATTGGGAGACAAATGGTTATGCTCCGATAAATGTTATACGTGTGTCATATCGCTCCTACTCCGATTAATGGTTGCGCATTGAAAATTTAAGTTTCAATGAAATACATCTTTACCAAACACATTAATAGCTTATCGACTCGTGTTTGCAAATCACGTACCCCGTGCGGGAAAATCATACACTAGTTGTTTGCATTTATCAAATTGTGGAGCGTGTGAAGTTTAGTTGCTATAAATCCACTGTTGTGGTGAGATACACATGTATTAATTGATTTAATTCATCATTATTGGAGGTCAAGAAACATATTCTTCATTATTGGATGTAATCCATACTCACGCGGTCGAAGTGTATCTGACGCAAAGTGCTAGCACTGCGAGAAATAAATGGTATAATAATCAGGATATCCGTTAGCGTATCACGGCAAAGTTTTCATCCGGAGCTCACCAGCCATGCATATTTGTTGTTAAAACAAACTTATCGACGTGTGAAGTTCGATCGTAATTGTACTAGAACCTCCTCCATTACTTATTGTTAGCCATTCTAACTGTCCAGAATCGTAACTATCAACTTTGGCGCCCAGGGCAAGTGTCTGAGTTTGCGCCCTGTCTAAATAAAACTATTGAAGTTCTTACAATGATATATTACTTATTAGCTCCACGCGTTGTACCCATAATTAGAACATATTCCAATATTGTATTGAATTAATAGACGGGGCATCGTTCTTATGGAAATTGTTAACTATATGGTTCGTTTCTACGCAAATCGTTTCAATCGAAAACTAATTCACGTTTCCCTTTTCTACAGAATTGTTTTAAGACACAAAGTTCCTTTTTACAAAGTTCATGGCAATCTTTGATTCGGTTACCTTTACGGGACCGGTATTCGATATATCGGCCTTTAGCAGTTTAGGTAAATATATCCAATTTTACGGTGTTGAATGTTATGCGAGCTGTACCTCAAAGCAAAAAAACGGCAGATAATCCTCTTCGGCTCACTACTCGTCACTTTCCATGAAAATTTCGAAAGGGAGAAAGACAACATAATATTTGCAACTATCGATAAAGATTGTGAATTTTTTAAGAACACGAAGCAGTTGCTAGAGACTTGGAGAAAACATTATTTTCTTTATTTTTGAATCAACAATTAAAAACATATAACCAAAAATGTGAATTACTAGCACGGTTTCTTTATAATTCTCTACTTGATTCTTTTGCAATATCAAAGGCTAGCCAAAAAATGACAATACATTTAGCGTACGGTCTAGTAACTGGAAAGCGGTATTCAAAAAAAAAAAAAAAAACAAATTCAAAAAATACAAATACGGTCACAAACCTAAACGGTTTGACGCTCAAACTTAGAATCAAGCAAAAAGTGGCTGATTTATCTACGCTTGGAGGAATGAATTCGAAGCATTTACAGTAAAACATAAAAACAATTATCGTCGGAGCGTGACCGGTAAATAACGCAAATCTTATTTAATTTTGATTATTCTAATTAGCAAGTAGTCAATCAGACGTAAAAATTTTCTTATCGCATGAACTTTGACTCTAGTGCCACTTCTTTGCAAATCATTATTTCTGATTTGGATAATTTCATAAAAATTCTTTATAACTGCAATACTTGCTTCTTTCTTGACTAACTACGGAATAAAACCAGGATTATAACGCAGGGATGCAGGAACGGCCTAACAGTTCGCCTCTGTAAGTGCAGCAACGAGTGCAAGCTCTTCGTCTGCGAGGTCAAGAATTAAGTTAGACGTAAGCGCGAGAAGGGCTTCGCGGCCTGACTCTGTCATCCTGCGTCAAAAAAGTTAGACAGAATCCAGGATATGACAAAACAGAACTAACACATCTCCATTCCGATCCAAATAGAGCCCCTTTAAATAAATTTAATCTTACTGATTTGACAATCAATTTGGGACAGGAAACTCACCGGCAGGGTGTTTCGTCAACGCATTCTGCATTGAAAAACCCGTGAACGTTACATCGCATTTCTCTCAAAATAAATTTAATAAATTTATGTTATCTGTTCATACAGATTTGATGCATTTTCACCATCTCGAACCTCACAATGCTTCGTATTAATATATCTCTTCTCTGATTCATGTTATCGGCTAAATTTCGTATCAAAAGTGATGTGACAAAAAATATTCGTCAATATTTTACTAAAAAATAGAAAGATTAAAAGTCGATTTTTTTCCGTCTATTTCGCCATCCAATGACATAGATAACAAAGTTTTAGGACGTTACATTAAAAAGTCGAAAAAATTGGCGAAGGTTCCGTCAAGGTTGAGATACTCATAACATCGCGAATCTTACGTCAAGTCTAACTAATTCTAGCTTTCGGGGTGATACCTTCCACGTTTTTATCACGAGATTGTGCGTTGTGATTTCTGATTTGTCGAACTTATTCTAACCAGTAAGGTTCCAGAAATGAGTTAGATAAACTTTCCGAAAGAAAAGTTCTGAAATTTTGTCCACAATTTTTCCGCTGGAATTTTTCTGATGGAAAACTCCAGCCTTGATTATTTAATCTGGTTCGAGCGTGTTATTGTCGTCCCAGACGTATCATCGGTCATCTTCAAAAACTTCCGCCTCTCTTTTTCGATTAAAGTATCTAATCTATCGGTTTTTTTTCCTTCCGAGCTTTCATGTAGCGCGTTACGATAAACAAATAAATATCTGTTCATTAGAGTGATTTTCCTCCACTACGCCTCTTATCTCGCATCGCTTTATCAATTTCTCATTTAAATGACCCCACCTCATTCTCAACCAAACCATTCGTTGATGGACAGTATGGTGTAGTCTCTTTATATGTTATTCCATTTACTCTGCAATAACACTGGAATTCTTGTGAAACCAACTGACATCCGTTATCTCATATTGTACTGCAAAGAGATTCTATTCTAGGCCTAAGCTTGGTAATTTCCATTTCTTTCACGATTAGGTTCAAAGTAGGACATCATTAAGACTTCCACAGGTCCTGTGTATCCTTTACCGTATAATGTAATGTATTCGGTACAAAATTATCGCATACAGCAAATATCGATGTTTATATGTAGACGCGGATTCTGACTTTCTGAGGCGGTAAATTTTTTGGACAAAACCGTTACATTGGCAACGTGGATTCAGCTAGTTGCAGTTGGCCGTGACTAGGCTTCCACATAGAAGGATTAGGACGTGTAATTTAATAAGGCCTCGGTTACAAGGGGACCACCAAAACTCTTAATAGTGGATTTTCATAGGACTCACAATTAGCGGGCTACATCGAGTATCATTTTGCCTGCTAGAATTCTATGAAGTTAATTATTTCTAATATTAAATGCAGTGTCTATTTAAATTTATAAAATTGAGAATCTCAATGTTACCGGGTGTATCGGCTGCTCCGAGTCCCGCTTAGCGACCTGTCGCGCGGGGTGACAATTTTGGAATGATCCCTCGCGCCGAGCGCTCCGATTTTCGGTTTGATCGCTTCGATTTCCGGTGGCGCCCTCTGCGCGGAACAGATTCTTCGCGCATTTACCCCATTTCGGTAGTGTACGTGCATAGTCTTATTCATCCGACATATCCATCAAGGCAACCCCGAACTTTGAATGCGAGTACTTGAGTGGCACAGACATGTTTGCGTTCCGTCTTTCAGAACAGCCCGTTGCACGTTGCGTTCGCTCCTTGTACCGTGCCTTGGGTTTCAGTCACCCCTCAGAGCACTACCCTCGCTGTATCGGGGGTACAAGATTTTCATTTTCCGGGTTGCCTGGATTCATAATTGACTTATCAATTGGTATATCAATAGCCGAATTATAAGTATCGTTTGTAGAAAAAAAAAAAATCAACTAGACTGACTCGCGTACTACAATCGCTGAAACTAGAATATCCAAACATAGTTCGAAAATTAAAGTTTATCAAACTCATTGTCCAAGCGCGATCGATTTTGATAAATTTAAAACCATAGTTCTGATGTAGCTGACAGTTGCATCTCCCTGCGTCTTGATTAATACTTGTGTACTCAATGACCTCAATGCAACGTTTGCAAAGAAGAAAGAGGTAAAAAGTCGATGCGATAATTTTTAGAGAGCTACATTATAAATGCCGATTTCAGAAAAATCGTGACGTTTGTTATAAAACATGGCAAAATTGTGTCGGAGCATCGGCAAAAAATGCTAAATATCTTGGAGAATTTAAAAGTAATCGAAAACAAAATAAATCTTCTTCAACTCATGTGATTTTGGGTACGAATTAGTGTCTCTTGCCAAAAATAATTTTCTATCAATCTTTCAATTGCCCTCAATGCTTTAGCCTATTAATCTATTATACATTTATCTTCTCTGGCAAGAATTGATTTCAACCTTCGCTAGTTCTTGCACGTTCCCCATAGTGTATTTAAAAATAACTGTACAGAAGAGTTTTGTGAAGATATGTTTCGTTAAAAAATGATGATTTCGAAAATAACAGAAAATTGATAAAAAATTATTCTCGTTACTGAGAATTATTCCGTACTCAATTTGTTATCCTAAAAAAATCCACAACTTTGTTACGTCGACATGTAACGGGGTTAGAATTTCAATCGATGACTCTCCTTAAAAGAGAATAAATAAAATTTTATAAAAATGTAGTGAAATATTTTTACTCATCTCGAAAAAGGTCTGGGTTGAGATTGGAAGCTAAATCCACGAAGAGTAGCCTAATAGCCGTAAATGTCCTGTACAAAGTTTTATAAATACTTAGCTTCGAGAATCCCCGATCGAAGCCAGGCATCCGATCAAGTAATATATAAAGAATTGACAAGAGTCTCGATTCACTCACGTGAATCATTTCTCAATTCACGGATAATCTGATGTGGAACAAGGTATATTATCCGTATAGACAACGCGGCTCCATACGCTTTTTCCTCCCGCGGTTGATTCTAGCGTGAAATCAGGCACGCCTAATCTGTTCGCCGAATGACGGTGACGGCGTTGTATTCGCTCCGTATTCCGTATACCGCCGGAATCCTTTTCACCAACAGAAAATAATTAACCGGGTATAATAAGAATTGCGGATGAGATGATATCACCGCGTGTGTGTTGAAAAATCCCGACGAGTGAGTGAAAAACGTTTCAAGATCCGCGTTAGTTACAGTTCATCGGTTCACGAAGGTCCCGGGTGCTGATTGGCCGTCGATTTCCAGTTTCCTTCCAGGATGCGTTTCGTTCTGTCGCCTTAGCAAGGACGCGAACCGCCTATAAGAGACACCGCGCGAGTCTCCGTACCGTAGTTGATTTCCGAACAGCGTTCTGCCTTCTCGCCCGATCGTCGCTCCTCGAAGAAGCTCTCGAGAACCCACCACCTCTGCATAAGGACTACTTAAACAAGGACCTTCGACGAGTGGTCGCAAGCGGGTGACGCCGGCGATAAAGAACGTATCGGCGAAGATGCCGCGAACCTTGGCGAAAGGGCTCCTCGTCCTCCTGGCATTTAATTCCGCGACTTGCTCTTTCGCTCCTCCGAGCGTCGGAGGTGCGGCGGAATCCGCTCTTTCTCTGAGCGACATAACGCAGCGGAAGAGCGGTTCGGAATACGTCGCACTCGGTGACGGGAGGACTAGCAATTCCGAGAGCAAGGGATTCGACAAGGGCGAAAAGGGCTATCATGGACTGAACGAGGATCGTGGTCACTACGACGATCGGGACAGCATCCAGAAGGGATACGACGTCGGTAAGCACAGCTCGGGACAGAGTCAGTCGGTAAATCAGGGGAACAACGAGTTCAAACAGCACGGAAGCGGGGACTATAAAAAGGGCTATCACAAAAGTGGCTTCACCAACAACTACCACAAGGACGAGTCGGGGAACAAGGCCAGCTTCTACGAGGACAGCGACGACGAACGCGGTCACAGGGGATACGACAATCGCGCCGGGTATTACGGGAAAAAGGCTGACGACGCCTACAGAGACGGAAGGTACGACGGAGCCTTCAATGGGAGGAACAACGGGCATCAAGGATTCTACGATAACGGTGCGAGGTGAGTCGTGTTCTATTCCCAGTATATTTCGTACCAGATGTTACGAGAAAATTGCCGGATCTTTGAGAAGACTGCATTGTCGGGATTTCTCAGTTTTCATTCAGCAACGGTTACCCGTGAATTTCACTGATATTTGAACTTTTCGATGCAACTGAAGTTTCCTTGTATTGACTTCAATTATTTATTTACGTCAGACATGCGCGAAAATTTGAGTCTTAAATACATCATAGACTTTTTGTAAAAGCTTGGGATTAATCTGGCTGAACAGGGTATAACTTGTGGACATTTCGACGACGAATAACCAAACTTTAAATATTCTGTAGTACGAGTTCCAACTTCGCATTTTAAAAGTTTTTCAACCGAAATTCTTATCAAGTTACCACTTTTAGTATACAACGTTCGTTCGCAACCTTTTGATACGCCAAAAACTGATCGATAAACCAATAGCAATTTTATTCGTAAAATAGAAAAAACTTATCCAAATAACTTTCAAATCAAAATGTTAATTTTAATATTAAATTCACGAAGTATCCAACAAATGGTAATTTTTAAGCGACCCCCCCCCCCCCCCCCCACTTCCCCCTTCCCGCACCCTTTCGAAATTGTAAGAATAGAAGTTCGAAAATGAAAATTCATTCAAATTTGGCTATACGG
Source organism: Neodiprion pinetum (assembly GCF_021155775.2). NCBI lineage: Eukaryota > Metazoa > Arthropoda > Insecta > Hymenoptera > Diprionidae > Neodiprion > Neodiprion pinetum. The sequence continues at coordinate 11,790,024 of NC_060232.1, forward strand.
AAAGTTTTTTCCTTCTTAAAAATTCTACAAGTGATGCGCATTACGTAAGGTAAACATTTTTCACGACAAAGTGCATTTAAGAATGCGGCATGTGAAAATTTTTAGCCTGACAGACTAATTTAAGTCTTAAACAGTCACGTCGGAGGACGGAGAAGAAACGGTTCCGATCTCCTGGGAAATTCATTAAAGGTATTAATTTTAATTTCATTAAAAATTTGTCGTAGACACGACAATCGGCAAGGCCACGCTGACGGTTACGACGACAGTCGATATCACGATGACAGAAGAAACTATCTGCATGATGGTTCCGGCAGATACTACGACAGGAATGGAAACGAAGTTTATTACCGCAGAGAGCAGCCCTATCAGCAGCCTTATCACAGTCACGCTCAATACCCTCAGGCGCCTTTGGTCTCTGGACCACTCTACTCCAGGGATTACCTAGACGCCCCACCACCAAGGTATATTTCCTCCGAGGAGTCCTACAGGGGCGGAAGAAGATTTGGGTAATTGTTGAGACGTTGTGTTTTACGACATCGCACGAGACAATGCAATGCCAATTACGCAGCCCTGATAATAATTATTCCTACAATTGTGTCTAGCTGGTATAACATGGCCGACGTGTGTTTTAAGTCACGTGAGTGATGCTTATTCCTTAAAAAAAAATGTCATACGTGCGATCTGTATTATCCCCAAATTGGCAAAGCAAAGCAAAGTACAGTCAACCCGGTGTCTATTTAAAAGATCTAACAAAAAAAAAAAACTAGCTGCGGTCAGCGGTCAATCACCCTGCGATTGTCCGGATCGTGATCGTGAGTTGGCCAGACATTCTGAGCCTGTCATGCTCTCTGGACTGGACATTAGTTCTGCTTGTAGTGTACCGTTGAGGAATCAACGTAGATTTTATTCTCTCTCCTTATTCGTATTCTATAAACATGCTGAGAGATTTCTTGGTTGCGTATTAAATTTTATGCGTGTTTCATAATTTTTGGTTCGTTGTAATATTCAGTTGAGATATATTTGCTGAATATCGTTGTGATGAAACTTCTGGTCAAGGAAAACTTTGATGACTTTTCGACTCAAAGCCTTTGGGATTACTTTGATTTCGATATCGTTACTAGCATTTATACGTATAGCAGAATGAAGTCTTTCAGAGGAACTAGTCAGAGTCGTTGGTGAATAGGATAAATGTGATATCGGTCGCGTTGTAATTATTTGATAATAAATAACATGAAAATAATGTTATCAAAGTTTAGTCTGTTCAAACGATGGATGTTTATATTTCTATAAGTTACGAACGGTGGTAAATAAAGTCAGACAAATGTTCGATTCGTGAAAGAAAAGATTCGTTCACTTTTGTGCAACTACCGTTAATTACTGATTGTATCGATAATCTGGCGATAATTATGGTAACGAGAGCGAGACATCTGAATCGCAATATATTTCAATAATTTTCTACCCTAATTGTTTTCAAGCATCAAGTCTGTCACAAAATAATTATACGGTGATGGAAACCGTAACTTCGCATCTATCTGCAATCAAAGTAACTCGTTATAATACCGGTTGCCTTAATTAACAACAGCGTCTTTAAATGCAAACTTAAACTAGGTCACTCCTCCGAAAGTTTTTGTTTCACTCGAAGTGTGTGTAATTTCAAATAGCGGGCATGTGCGCGTAACACAATAGCGTGATCAAAGGTGGCACGTTGAAGACAGGAACTTCGGTAAAAAGACATAGCGGAAATCGTTACGAGAGCGTATAGCGTCAAATCCAGATCCATTACGTTACGAACTGACATACCTGTCGACTCTCTACAATTTCTCGCACTGTCCTATTTCAAAGTTGTCATTTATTTTCAGCATTAAATAGTTGCGTGCGAAATACTATTTAAGTGAAATATCAACCTGCATGTCCACATCAGTTACAAAATTTATGCATTGTCGCTTTAGTTACAAGATTGTAAAAATTTTTCACGAATTTTTCCATACAACTTTGTAAACATTTTTCCGTAGAATCCATTAATTTTCGAAATATATTGAGTCCGAGATATTTTTTCCTACTAACGGTTGCAATGAATTTTCTTTGCTAAAACACAATCATTGTCAGATTTACTCTACATTTCTGACAATGATTCATTTTTTCTTACGAAGCCTGTAAATGTGATTCTGAAATTTATCATTCTGTAGGTGTTCATATCGAGAAACTAATTTTTTTTAAAACTTTTTATAAGATTCTGTACCATTTAGTTTCGATAGTTTGCTTTCGTTTCATCCGAAAAGCTCTGAATTCTTCGCAGATTCTCATTTCATGTACCTCTGAATAATTATTAACTCTAATGAATTGTTTTGAATTTCTCTGAAAAAAGTCGAACGCTGTATCTGTACGTTCCACATTCGTACTGAGGCTCAATTTACTAAGTCAAATTTAAATTTGAACATATGAAAATTGTTTTTCTTTTACACTTATTATATGTAATACACTGATGAAATAAAATTTCTAAAATGAAATATAACAATTTATTTGAACGACCACGGTTTACTTCATTCAAAACACGGATTTTGAACCAATTAATCTTCAATAGGCTGCACCGTTAGATGTTCCTGGCAAGAAATAAAATAGCTATTGAGTAACCCTACGTGTAAATCGAATTGCTTGCATCCTATCCATGTACTTGAAGAAATCTTGCACGGAAACTTGAAAGCTCGCGTCATATTACGAGTGCAGAAATGTTTAAAATAAAATAAAGAATGCCATTGAAAAATATAGAGAAATCAGAGTTTTTCGGAAAAAATTATACCCTAATACGAAAAATTAGAAATTGACAGCAATTTTCTGTATACATCGTACCTAAAATTTTCTTCTGCATTACACGGAGGGAAATAATTATTAAAGTCAAGTGATATTTGTTTAATTGAACTAAATGCTACAGTCAAACGCGGCGAACACAACACTTATTTGATCCAATGAAATACTTTTGTTGGACGAAAGGCTTCCGACAACTCAATATAGAACTGAATCAAGCCTTTGAATGATCATGTTGACTATCATTTTATTCAAGATAAAACAGCGTCCTTGCAATAACATGAATTTGGTATCAAGAAAATGTGTGATTGGAATGATTAAAAATTTGATTTAACACACCGTTATCGTTTCGTTTCAAAAATATGAAATTTTTGTATCAAAACAAATTTAGCTTGTTTGAATTCATGTTTAGTTGAGTCAAGAGTTCAAACGGTTGAAGCAGGTTGAATGAAATTTATTGTTACAAATATCTTTTGAATTGACTGAACCGTTAGAGTTATTCAAGCTCACAAAACGTGTTCTTCGGATAATATCATTTACAGTTCCGTTACCCCAAAATTATTGCCGGATTCACTCGATATTTAATGGTTAAAACCCAAAAACTTGTTGTGTATGTATAAATTTAACACGTAAGAATAGCTTCCGTTCATTTGCAGTCAACATCAATTACGATAACTCTATATTGTGTATTATTATGCTTTCCTCGGTTGTAATCGGTCTGACGACAAATTAGACTTACGTTGTTCGTAGTCGACTGAGTACCCGGTTTTATAACTCTCTCTGAAGCTACTCCTGTAGCGCGAAAGTTCACTGCCTGGTGGGCGTTTATGGTACTAGTACACTGATGGTTACGATCAATTTATTCTACTACTTCTTTCAAAGCATGTTGTTTATCTTTTATCTTGTAAACAAAGTAATGCTGCTGATTCAACCATTTACGCCAAACAAGCTCCGATTATATCAACGAAGTACGTCGTTCAATCGATCCAAATTTTTTGTTGGCTAGATTTGTGTACTTATTTTATCTTAAATACCTAATTGTTTCTATCAACGAACGTGCGACTTGAAGGAACAATAAATAAACTTCAAATGGAACGACACCAAGTTGACTCGATTTCAGAAGTACGTCAAAAGGTTCACTCGAATCAATACTTCACTCGATCGTGATGAGAAATACTTTTGTTGAATCAAAGAATTCGCTTGACTAAATCGTTTTGACAAACTAACTAAATCGAAATTTTTGAATCGAAGTCATCGTATTTCGAACAAATAAGGGATACTGGATTGAAGTAAATGGACTCCAACAACATCTATTTTGGAATTCCTTTCCCTCTGTGTATAATCTCAATTTACAATTTCACTACTAAGGTATTTTGCGTATTCGTACGGAGAGCAATACGCAAAGTAAAATTTTACCAGCAGTTCAAAATTGAGTAAAGTTAATCCATGAAAATAAAATTTGGACATTATCATCCGCAGATATTTTCCCAACCGGAGAGACTATCACGAAACGGAATATTACTATCCTGGAAGGGGTCGCTCGTATGACGATCCTTACATTGGTGGTGGTGGCGGCTACCGTGGAGGTAGTTACGGAAGTGCTCATTCGCGAGGATACCGAAAAGCTTATCACCAACCACTGGACGCTCATTACGGATACAGAAGAACGTATTGATCGCATACCTGTTCCAATATTGTCTACGCAGCTACTACATGTACAAAAGATGAATGAATAAATTAACGAACATATTTTGTTAACATGAATAAATTTTAACTATAAATCCTAAACACACTGACACTGTGAGAGAAATTTTTAGTTCCGATTACCGCTCAGTCCTTGACTATTTTCATTTTTTACCACAATCGCAAAGCATAGTTCTAGGTAGGAAATGAAAATTAGTTTTCTAGCTGTTACCGGAAAGTCTAGTATCCGTTACTATTCTTTCCAATTACGATCACGGTTATTACATTTTCTTGTGACTGTTGCGAAAATTTAATGCCTGTGCAACAATAAATTGACGTTAAAGCCTTACTTAACTAAAAATGTAGAGTAATCCGAACAAACTGATTTTGCATTGCAATTACCAAAAAAGGATCGACAATAGCGCAAAATTGTTAGGCGTACCTCGTTTTTCGTAATTCCAACAATATTAAGTTTTTTCAACGATACCTGTTTTACTGAATTTTCCTAGTTACTATACAAATAAAATTTTTCTCACTGTATATGTCGGAGTCAGAAGGGACTCATTCCTTCCATCGTTTCGTCCGTTTTCCATGCTTATCCGGGAATTGTAACGAATTCACAGTAACGAGAACAGAACCGATATATCTGGTTGCCCGACCAAGCCTGATATCTGCTATCAGCTTATCGCAATCTCTAGCCCTCTTGTTTATCAACTCTCCACTAATCCCGTGACCGTGACTACGTTTGGTATACATATATCCCATAACACCTAAGGACGTGTTTAGCTTAGCTCATAACGAATCATCTCTCAACGAATAACTTGAACTCGTTTATTAACAATTAAAAAAATACAGCATAACGCCAAAGAAATACAGCTTTATTCCGACCTGTAGTTATATACTTGAAATTCCTCGGTGGAAGCAGTGATAAGGTGTAGACTCCATTATTCTTTGGCAGTAGAATTGCTGAGTTGGAAGCGATATGCTTGCTACATACTCAAGGTCAAGTACACGAGGAAATCCAAGGCTGTCAAAACGATCGGATAAGAATTTTCTGAAAAATGATTATTTGATCAATTGCAACTGATATTGCACTTCCCGTAAAAAGCGACGCAAGCATTGCAGGCGCGTCACGCAATTCAACACGACGCTCATTGCCTGACGAATGTAATTGCAAAAAAATGTCGAGTAACTGAGAATACAACTTACGACCATCATCCTGCTGCATAACCACGGAATTGTCATAAACGATTCGATTAAACATCGTCAGAAATACATTGAACGCGTTGAAACACGTCCGACGTACCCAATTGTACTCGGGGTCTGTGACATCATCCATGATGCCTTAGCTCCCTTTTTTATTGCTTGAATTTTTTACATAATAGACGTTAGAATTTGGAAAATAATTTGTAGCGGGGAAAGTGTTTTTCAGTAACACGTGGTACGGACGACGGTTTACTCATAGCGTGAAACATTCAATGCCAACTGAGTTAAGGGCAAGTTTCATCTTCTTTTTTCACGCAATCTTTGAAATCGAAATTGCCGGGCGTGGAGACTTGATTATATTCGTCTATGTGGTAAGATCAGAGAATAACCGGTTGAATCGAGAGGAATGACAATTTTTTTTTCAATTTGAAATATGATACGATAATATTGCTACGAAGAACTGATTGCATTATTGCAATACGTACGTTCATAATTCGGGTAACACTGAACAAGAAATGAAAATTTATTAATTTTATACAGTCGTTTTTATTAGCGATAAATAAACTTACATATCTTTACAGTAACAATGTACGTCGTAACTCTCTGAAAATATATAATATCTATCATAATTTGTAGATAATATAATAATATCTGTTTATGTTACGATAAATTCATTCGACACTTAAAAAGATAAACAGAAAACGTAACCGTATCTCAAACAATCGCAATCAATGCTCGATATATGTATATACTATATAATTATCTCTTAATTGAATTTATCTTCCAACAAAATGTTTCAATGACTGTGACTGCTGTGATTTCACACGTTGCGTTTCACCGAAGAGAGATTTTTATTTTATAAATAAATAAATTCAGGAAAAAACGAAAAAACTTTCAACCCAAGTGTGATAAAATGTCAATAAGGCTCTCATTGCGAGATCCTCGCGCGTGTAAATTTTACAATACAGGTATAATATCTACAAATACGTGTGTGTATGTGTGTGTGTGTGTGTGTGTGTGTGTGTGTGTGTGTGTGTGGAATGAGTCGAGTTTATCAAAGTTTTATCGTTTTCTCCAACATCATAACGTGTTCCACCTAATTATGAAATTTTGAAGACAATTACCAACGTTGTCTAATTGTAATATTAAGAAAGCGATCAAATACTAATTTGACACATGAAACGCGACTGCAACGATTAACAACACGCTAGTAGAGAATAAAAGGTGACGTATGAATGATAGTAGAATAACAATATATGATGATAAAGATTTGAGGTGAAAAAAAAAAAAAAAAAAAAAAAAAAAAAAAAAACCACTCTCGATTAAGTCGGCGTTTACGTAACGTAACGAGTGAAGCGATTGCATCTGAATAACAAATTTAATTTCGCATTATCGTGTATTGAATACATAATATTAATTAAAACTTACAATTTGTTTGTCATATACATCTGCCTATCAATATGGCTGCCGCGTAACTCAATATACATATTAATTAATTAATGACTCTCAGCCTCAAGCTGGCACCACATCGTTGTAGGAATAAAAATACGTGCGAGGTGTGATGTATAAACGCCTCGCGTTTTGTCTTTTTAACGACTGAACTTATTTTACGTAACGTTCTATTATACAGTTCTCCGTCGATGTGCAGCCAGCCTCGGTTTTAATTTTCGTATAATATATAGGTTTAAGGTATGCAGATTGACAATCGTATTTGGATAAATCTTAGTACTGTTACGTTATATAGTATGCCGCGGTTCGGGTGTAACAATTCACGTTACACCGGTAGAAATAATTGTTAGACTGTGTGATTCTTTGATTCGATAAAATGATTTGCTTTTAACTGCCTTGAAAATACTTTGCTTGACATGAGAAAGTTCTTTACTTTTTTTACATCTAACAACTAGCAAACAATTTCAAGTTGAGAATAGTTTGATCAGTTTAATGAAATACTTTGCTTAAACCGTGTCAAGGAAATAGGTTCACAGCGTCATTGAATTACATTATTTTATAAAATTATAGAAGATTTTTCAATTTGCATAAATATGCTAAATGATAGACGTAATGACAACTTTTTTTTATCTCAAGCAAAGTCTTTTCAAATCAAATGAAAATTATTTCATTGAATCAGAGATTCATAATCTAAGAAGTATTTCTCTTCGTGTATTTATATAATTCTATTACATACTACACTGAATATAATATTTTTTCACTAGTAGTTTCCATATTGTTAAATGTATTAGGTGTATTTATTCGAATTTTCAAAGCTACAGATAAGTTATATATAATATGTAAGGGTTTATAGGTAACTGTTACAGTATAAATTTCGTTCACGAATTTAGATATCATCATCGAATATATTAACAATAATGTTTATAATACATTGCATTTATATCTGTTTGTATCTTTGTGTATGTATGTATATAGTTTTATATTTATATAATTAAATAAATTGGTAAAAATCTATACATACATAATACATCGTGATGCATATCTTGTATTCTAAATTCGTGAAAAATTTTGAACGTCACATTAATTTCTTAATTGTAATTCATATAACCGTGGGTAAAATGTACAACCAGCAGTAGCTGATGCAACTTTTATCGGCAGTGAGATGATATTTCTTGACCGCAAGAAATATCAAATCACTTTCCATATCTATTGTACCCAATATAATATATCAAAGCCAGCAAACTGCAATAAAGGGACGTGGGTAAAATTCCCAATAAATAATAACTACATAACATTATCAGCTATGAATCGTGTGTTTATGAACGCTATTTATTACCGTTACCAGTTACGTGCAAAGCAGCAGTTATAACTGCGAATTAATTTGAGTTTTAACTCAAGACGCCCTCTAAGTTCGAGATGGCTCATTTAAAAAATGTCTTAGATCTTTTTCTTGCCACCGGAACGCTTCTGTCGCGTATATATATATAAGTGTTTATGTCGTTCGAATTAATGGAATATCTTCAACTCATCGAATTGGTCCTGTCCCAATAAAAATCCAATTTCCGGTGGTGATATACTTACAGTTTAAAACCTGTCATCATTTTTTCCTCTGCTTGATCCCGAATAATAGAGGCGTTACATGAGCACGATGGTTCCAATTTTCTGTTTCTTTTTTTTTTTTTGTTTTTCATCTCTTGCGTGTTTCATTTTTTTGTTTTAGAATTCTTATTATCTTTTTCTTTTGTTTTATTTATTTATTTTTTTTTATGGCCTATGTACGCAGGTCAAATTTGTTTCTTTTCTTTCAAATAATTTCCGTACGAATTTCGGGAACTTTGATTTAAAGTTGTAACTCACTTAATAATTTATAAAGTATAAAACGCCCTTAGATACGACATTTATAATTATGCATACCTATTGTATTATATACATGTAATAATTTAAATTTCAAAAGACATCGTCTTAGCCTTTTTTTTCACAATACAAACTCACAGCAAATTATCATAGGCAATCGCATGTACCTTAGTACCATTACTTCCGAAACGGTATAAAAAAAAAGTAGGATAATTAATATTCAAGCGCGCATAAAAAAAAAAAAAGCAAGAACATCACCATTTCAACAATTTAACAATTTCTGTCATTTCTCGTGTGTATACCTACATGTATAACTATGAGTACATAATAGCAGGCGCATTTTCACGCCGGTAGAAAATATCAAAAAATGACCTCGTCGAAACTTCATGTATTACAGGTATATATTGCCTTAATAATGTTAAAAAGACGTATGTGAAGTGTATAAGCATTGGAGATACACGATCTCCTTAGCATTTGTATTATATGTTATTATTTGTCATATTCATATTCGATGGTATACCACGGCTCACTTTGAGCGTTATTATTTAAGGAGATCCAGTTCCAAAAAACAACAATTCTTTGAAAAAAGCATTTTGTTTGTCGACACGTATAACGTTGATCGATCGAGTTGGACTTGCAGTTGTTATTTAATGATTGTATAACACGTGTTCTTTTACGAAAATGTGTCAATTAATTTCTTAGGATTTATCGACAAATCTCCTAAATTCAATAAAAATAGTTTAATGTAATCAATTAACAACAGCTACACGAAACCTAGTTTTACCATCTTGCGGATACTAATTCCCCTCAAATAAATACAAACGTCATAAGTATCTCGTACTTGTCGATATATATATATATATCGTTATTTTGTAAAAATTGATAATCTCCGACACATAGCAGTTGCCAATGGGTGAACTGTTAACGTATAAAAATTAATCTTACAATGATAATCAATTACAAAATTCGAAGCATTCTCTTCAACGAGACTGTACAGCATAATCACTTTCTGATTCAGGCGGAGTAAATATGTTTTAAATTAGGTTGAGTTCGATTTTGTGTGGTACATAATTAATATAGTATACATACGTATACATATACACTACGTATATGTACTGCGTAATATGTATATACTTAGTTGTATTGTCGTTTAATTGTAGGTAATATTGTGTTTGATTATTCACCATGAACAGTAAGTCAATAGTTTATTTGAACACGATCATTTCTTTCAATCCATATACTTTTTGTGAACAGGTAATCACTACATTACGATATAATCGTCACACTAAAAAAGAAGAGAAAAACATTCGCGCTGCCAACGTTGATTTCGAACCGCGGTTAATTCAATTAAATATTTACTTTAAATTCAGAAGTTCCGTTAATCAATCAATTATAAGATTGAAAAATTTAGAGAACAAAAAAACAGATATTTTTATCCGTTTTTATTTGCACGCCGGAACACTCCAAGCCAAGTGATTTACATTGTACGTAATAGTACAAAGACCTCTTCACCCTTTCAATCTTTCATTGTCGCTCTGCATTTAATCGTCAACGATAATGTTACCTTCATTATTTTAACTAATTATAATATTATGCTAATTAACGAACGTAAAACATATATGTATTATACGTTTTAATTTTAAAAATGTAGGACGAATCTTAGTACCTGTTGTACGTAATCGTAGGTACCAATCGTCTGAAAAGACAAGTTTAAAGGCAAGAATGAAATTGGGATCACGAAAAGGCTCTTCCAAGTACAACTCTCTTCCCAATGAAAGAATTGTTCATTTACGTGCAGAATAGATACAATTTTTATCCTCTGCGTAAAGCGCCAAAGAAGCTTTAAAGAAGCTTCTTCTTCTCCTTTCCCACTTCCAATGATAATCTTCCCTCGCGTCATCATTAGTATGGTGTTAATTAGACTTTAAATCTACATACATCTCAGCATTCGACGCAGCTGACCTACTGTGCAGCCTGACCATCACGCCCAACGGGTGGCTTTGTCGTTCGTGCAAGATGTTTCCTGAACTTACCAGACAGATTCCGAGCAGTAAACCGATTCGCCTTTCTGGTCGTATTTCACGTGCGCTAGACTACCGGCTCCTCTTCGGTCTCGCTGTCGTTTAATGGCTGAGACGCGCTACTCGCCGAGGCTGTGAAGGAGTTTGTTCTTGGTCTTCGATGCCTCTTCTGTTGGTTTGTTTCCTCGGTAAAACCTCGGGCAACGATCAGTGGCTGGAGGGCTGATCGCAGAGACCAGTATAATCGCGGGTAAACTTGTTCTTGCTGCGCTATTATCTGCTTATTACGCTCCAGCTTCTGCGAAAGAAACACGATTGTCGTTTGTAGGACTTGCGAGGCTCAATTATTGGACACAAAGATGACACAGGGGCAGCTCATTTGGCTTGTAAAAACTTCACCAGACGGACAGAATATTTCAACAACCAGTTTCGAGTTCCAATTACGTTTCATATCAAGATTGGTTACGTTAAGAAATATCTGTCACTTTAGCGCTTTTTTTCGTGTACTCAAGAACGTTTGTCAAGCGAAATAAAACTGTCAGTTTACCTGGTCATTTGTCGATTTTCAATTTTGGGCTTCGTTCGACGAAAAAAGTAGCATTCTATAGATATGCATTTTACGAATCGATAAGCCAAATGACAGGGATCTTACAAAATGGGAAGCTAGACTTACCTTTGGAGCGTCGTCGCAAGTTTCGCACGTTTCTTGTACGACAGGGAGTTTCTTGCATTCTGCAAACTGTCTCAAAGCCTTTTCCCGGACGTATACGAACGGCCGAATAACCCTGAGGTCACGCTCTCGGATGTAATAATGTGCTTTCATGGTGCGGAGTTTACCGTTGTGAAATACGGACATGAGGAATCCCTCCGTAAGGTCGTCGAGGTGCTGCCCGAGCGCTAGGACATTGTAGGAGTGCTCTTTAGCGACGGTGTACAAGCGGTTCCTCTTCGTTCTGCTGCAGAAGCTGCACGCCGACCTTCCAATCTCTTCCTCAAGAGCGGGTTGCTCTTCGTAAAAATACGGTACGTCCAGCGCCTTGAGGTACGTCATTAGCTGAAGGGGGTCGTAGGCTTTGCTGTCAACAGTCGCCGCCCCTATCTCGAAGTTGACACCCTTGGACCTGACGTAGAACTGGTACTGGTGCAGAGTGTGCAACAGGGACAGGGAGTCCTTGCCACCGGATAAGCAGATCATCACCTTGTCTCCGTCCCTGATCATGTCAAATTCTTGCATCGCCTCTACCGAAGGTTTCCAGATGTTTTTTGGGGGACACAGCCACTGCAGATTTCCATCCTCCGAGGGTTTGTCCGGGTTCAGTCTTTCCTCTTCCTCGAGACCCGAGCACTCGGAAACGATCTCCTCGTCCTCGGAAAGATCATTGACCCGTTTTTGCTTCGCGTTTTTCCCGTTTATTCGCAGTCTCCTACATCCGTTAGAGTTTGACTCGGCGCTACTGCTTCTCCGAAGTTCGGACTCAGTTGACTTGTCGTTTTCATGGAAGGACAGGTTAATTCCACTGTCCTGAGAACTGACAGAGTTTATCGCCGAGTAGATCTTCGGCAGTGTTTTTAAGTCTATTTCGACCCCACTACGGTCCTCGTCGTCAGTTTTACCGCCAGCATCCTGCTTGATGACGTAGATCACAGTCTCGTCTGACGAACACTCGCTCGACATTTTACTCTCCTGAGAAAGTTCACTCAGCTTACCAATCGTTCCGGCCTTCGGTAAAACTCTTTCGGGTGAACCACATCCATTCGATGATTTGTCAGAGGATGAGGTGTCGGGTGAGAACCTGTGAAGACCGTCGACAGCGTTCACCATACACCTGATCTCCGATTTCACTTCGCTTGCCATTTCCTTTGAAAACTCCATGAGATACTCAGCAATATCGCTCGCCGAGAAGGAATCGTGCTTTTCCTCGCAATGATTGAGGCTATGGATCCGCGAGTGGTGCTGGGGCGTGTTTTCCGTTGTGTTAGTTTCCGACAGTACGTCGTCGACCTGAGATATCACCTCGCGTATTTCCGATTTTATTTCCGTTGCTAATTCCTTCGTAACTTCCTTCAAATAAGCGTGAAGATCTTCCGAACTCTGCGACAGGTTAGAGACCGGTGAGGACCTACCAACCCTCATGTCACAGTTACTGTAGGAGTTAGCGTTGGTCAAGGAGTGGGTCGGACTCCCATTCTCATACTCTAATGAGTTCAATTCCGTTTGACTACTGCAGCTGCAGTGTCGGTGTCTCGAGGTATTTATACCCAGACTAGCCATCGTCTGGGGACTCAATATCGGGGGAGAGGTACCCGAACTTCCCAAAGAGTTGCATCGCGCTCTACCCGTGTTACTCTGGTCACCAGCGATTAGCTGAGCAACCACAGGCGTTCCCAAAATTGCCGGAGTCACGGCCTCGCCGACTGCGAATCTCACGGGCATCGGGGAGCTTGGACAAGTCGACGGAGACCTTTGTTCACCCGAGGACGTCGCGTATTCCGGAAGGGACAGCTGCGCCATAAGTGGAGGCGACACGGTGTTCCTCAAGTGTGAGGACAGAGTTTGCCCGAAGGAATACTTTTTGGGATCAGGAAGTGGTGGGATCGGCCTGGTTAATACTGGGAGGCTGTGATGTCTCGGAGAGTTCGATGTTATCGGAGCGTTCCCGGTCCTGGGAATGTCGCTGTTCAATCTGCGAATCCCGTTTGCTAAAAGCAAAGAGTGGTTTGGTATATCAAAGGCGCTGTATCTGAGTCTGTATGTGACTGGATTGAAGGGAACGTCCTGCTTGACGTTTTGCGAATTGCCGAGAAGAAGGTCCTGTGCTTCGTTCGGCAGGATGAACCATCGAAGTGCTTTGCCTTGTTCGGTGAAGACGACGCTTTGGTCAATTTGCAGAGGATATCTTTGAGCCATTTTTCTCGCTCTGTTGAAGATGTTTCTCGCTGTTTGAAGGCAATCGCTGTAACTCTGTGGAAATACACCGGGTCCAGACACGCGTCGCTCGGATGTGATCATCTTTCCGTCTGTATACCTTATCGAACCCAGCCATTTGCGGTCTTTGAATACGCTGTTTGTATGGTGGCGCCATTCGCCTGTGTCCGGATTCAGAACGTACTGAGGCAAAAGCTTCCATCCTTCCGTCGCAACCATTTTCAGCGCTTCGAGGACGAAAGCAACCTCGGTTTCCGACATGAAGAAGGGAAATGACAGACGGGCGAATCCTGGTCGGAGCATTTCCACGCTTGATTCTTCATTGCAGCCACTTGAATAACAAAAATAGAATATGTTGTAACAAGAGAAGAAGTGAGTAAAATGATAGAGTAAGTTACAAATCGTGCATTATTACCAACGAGGAAACGAGACTCACTTTTGCTGCAGAATGGCCTCGTATTCTTTGGCTAACTTTTCGTCAATTCCCATCAACTCGTGAGCATAACGTCCCGTGCAGGCGCAGCCGCCTCTTGCCTGGACTCCAAAAACGTCGTTGAGAACGGCGCAAACAAAGTTATGATGGAGAAACGTGCCTCGGGGATGACGGACCATGAACGAGAAGATTGAAAGTCGTTTGACGTTGTGTGAACTGCTACCGAGAAGTATGAGCTCTGGTATTGTGCGCACGTGTGCCAAAACTTGTCTGCAAAAAGAAAAAAGATTTTTTCCTTATAGTATGCATATAACTGCGTACGGTTTAGTTGGAAGAGAAAGTCATCTCAATGTTCAGTAGAGAAGTCAGGATAACTGTCTTAATTTTCTACAGTAGCCAAGTGACATGGAAGAAATTCTTGGTACGTTCGAAAAAATAATCCTCCACTCTTTTTCGTTTTAAATGTCGCCCATATGCGAGTGCTGAAATGTTATGTTGCGTATATTTTCATCCTTAACATCGGTTTATTTGAAGACTTCGCTCCGTGATGCCATGCCGCTCAGGTAAAGAACCGCTCTGATGGCCGCCTGTACGAGATCCCCTTTTGGCAGGGACACAATTTTTATTTATGGAACTCGACGAAGT
Organism: Neodiprion pinetum; assembly: GCF_021155775.2. Taxonomy (NCBI): domain Eukaryota; kingdom Metazoa; phylum Arthropoda; class Insecta; order Hymenoptera; family Diprionidae; genus Neodiprion; species Neodiprion pinetum. The sequence goes on from NC_060232.1 coordinate 11,805,043, forward strand.
GTGGACGTTGGTGTGTGGAAAAAGTAAAGTCTTTGCACCTTTTTTGGGTCACGTTGGATTCGTAGCTTTTACAACGGATTTTGCTGACGATGAGTAGTGTGACACCTGATACGATTCAACCACGGCTATTTCAATTGCGTTCGCCGCGTTTGAATGTACCTACCTCCAGAAATACGTCGGAAGTAATCTTTCATCGTTTGAAAATTGACGCACATTGTAAGCTGAGAAAAATGAGTAAGCAACATGAATGAGTCTCGCCGGAGTGCATGTAGCAGTCGGATTTTCGCCGACGGAATTATACGCGTCGCAAAATGATCCCCAACGTAAATCATCCGAGATTTTCAGCGACGTATCACAAGTAACAAGCGATCCGAAATATAATTTCTAGCATTAAGGTGTACCTAACTATATTGGCCAGATTCCAAACCTACGAAAACCAGTTTGGAATCCCGGTCGCCGTGATATTTTTTACGGCTCCATTTATTCGCGCGACTTGTAAGAATTTCAGAGATGCTATGATCATTAATTGCAATTTATACAGTGCCCGGTATTCTAGTGGAGCGATATTACCGTTCGGCGCTAGCGAGGTCGTATTATCTACCACAAGCGGCGAAGCACTGTATCTCGTTTATTGCTTTCCACTTTTCATTTCACGGGCAATTCCCCGGAGTGAACCTTTAAGCTGAACGAAGACATATAAAGATGCAATAAGCTTAAAAAAAAAGTACCGATAGAATTAACTTCTATTGAAAATATAAAACGCAAAAATACTCACTTGGTGATTTTATCCTGACGAGCCATGATTGCTTGTGGTGTAACATTTTCTTTCAGCTGAATGGCGAGTCCGCATCTAATGGTCTCCACCACAGCGGCAGTTCCGCTCTCCTCGCGCAGCTCGGGATCTTGCAAATATCTATGCGAATCCCTCATGTCTTCGAGGCTAGAGTCAGTCTTGAGAAGCGTTCTCTTTGTCACTAGGACTCCCGGTGTTTGAGCGCCGCCGATGAATTTGTGACCGGTGAATATGATAGCATCTTTATGGACCGTGTTCTCACCGACTCCGGGCAGGTGAGGATTCATGTCCATTTGTACGTACGGAGCTGTAGGACAAGAAACGTCAGGGGATAATTTTTATTACTGAGTCGTTACAGGGGAGTCTCGGCATGAAGACTTTGCATAGAGCTTTACGAAACGCTAAATCCGCACTGGTAGTAAAAGTTGATTAGATCCGCCTCCGAGTAAGAGTTAAATCCTCTTCAGAATCCCCAGATGATCACTGCACAGAAAGTTCGTTTCCATGATTGAATTCTCAAGAGATGTCCAGCTCTTTCTCTGGCTTTATTCGAGACTGAATTACCGAAGGGGCCAGCTTTTCACAGGTGGAAACTCATTTTCAGAGCAATTACGGTTCCTGGGAGATTCGCGGCGAATATTTCGAACTTGAAAAACACCTCGTACTAACCTGCCGATGTGTAATCCCAGATACTGATTGCGCCATGCTGATGAAGAAGAAGAGTCGTCGCCACGTCATCGGCAAGAACGCCGGTGATGCAACTGGCAGCACTAAAACACCCGACAAGTTGAGCTCCAGTGAGACGTTCCTTAGCTAGTTGCCGGTCCAGGTCATTCAGGTCCAGGAAGCCTTCCTTGGTCTCGGCAATTCTTATTATCTGAAAAACGAAATCAACAATGTAAGTTTATGGCGAGTCATTGCTATGACTGGCCGTAATTATTGTACCTACAGGTTTTCCCACTCAAGATCAAACGACGGTAGAAACCCCGCGATTATCCGATACAACAGGTTACCATGAACTTATCGAGTAACAGACCAGCGTTGTTCAAGCTTAACTTACGGCGGGTGTTCGCCGATTTCATTTCATCTCGCAATGCTGGATTAGTCCTTCGACAATTACACGAGTGGAATTTCTGTCGTTAGTTAGATAGAAAGTACAATAAAACGAAAGGATTCGTCTTCAAATTACTAGTCACGTGATGGAGTGGTTATTTTTAGCACTCCGGGCTGATTAGGCTTTATCACGACGCTATATTGACCCTCGAACTTGCCTTTTTCTTTATATATCTTGCGATGAGCCTGCACAAGCGTGTTCGATAGGCCACTGGCATGCTGATTGAGTAAAAATCACTTACGGTACCGTGGAAACCATTAACTAAATTTTGTTAAAATTTTCTCGTTCCTGATATGAGAACGGTATACGTATGTGCATAGTTAAAGTTTACAGAAGCTATAGTTGTCTGCCGATGTACGTGTGTAATTAAGAATAACGGTATCGCATTGGCAGTGATCACATCCAATAGCTGCAATATCTCGAGAGATACCCCCGTGAACCATTAAAGTGTTTGTGAAAGTCAACAATAAGTTCGTGTTACGTCTATATTCTATCTTACATATTGTCATAAATCATAATGGTAAAAAAAAAGAATTCAGCATGCTATAATAATATGTCGGAATCATTCCGTGAAGAGCAGCGGGTTTTCTCCTAATCAACGGCTGTGAGGCCAACGTACCAGAGTCACGGTTCACGATGATCGGGAGTGACTATATATATATATATATATATATATATCTGCCAGCGAGTAATCGACTTTATGTCGGTCACCGAGTAGTGGAATTCAAATGGCATGAGCTGAGCGATAGCTTCCGTGAACCTGTTTGCTGACGATAACTGGTGCAAAGCTTGCGGATCGAACTGTACGCTTAAAAGATAACGACGTTTACAACCCAATGCTCACTTCCCATTTGTAAATATGGCAATCTAATACTTTTCTTCACATGGATGCACAGAGCTGCTGCCATTTGAATATTAGTCGACGTTTTGGATAAACATCGAACCAGTGTGTTCTAAATGGTCAGATAAGTTTGACTTGATAGGGCTGAAAGAATCGAGATTTCCATTCTGCAATCCTAAGACATACATAATTTATCTTCCCAATTTCTGTATTAAACTTGGCAACACGAACACAGATGATACTCGAAAGATTAGAGACTGGATAGGTTTCTGTGCACATATTCAAAGTCACCGATTAGCACTGTTACTTGCAATCTATTATCAAACAACGATTTCATGGTAAAATTTCAATTGAAACGAGTCACGGTGCTGCCGCTGAAGTAAACCGAACTGTGTTTGACTTTTCATAAAGTACAAATAAGAAATTGCCAACCAGTAATATCGATGTGCAAACCACTTAAGGTGGACTTAAGGTTATATTGAAGGTGTTCGTTTTCTGATAAGTTACGAAATAATAAATTTGTCATATTGAAAGATGCAGTCTGTTTACATGATGAATAAAATGACGCTGAAGAGCTGAATCGGGACATAGACGTCTGCATACCTTGACTCCGTGATCTCTCCAAGGTCGCAGGTTAGCATGGTGTTCGAAAGGGCCAACGAAGACAACGGTGGGCTTATTCATATCCAGATGCCGAAGCAATGCGCGTAGGGCGCCAGCGGTTCCATGACCCGTGAAAAGGACAGCGTCCTGTTCACTAGCACCGACAGCGTGCCTCACAATATCTCGGGCCTCGTGCCTGCAAGGAAAATAATCATTTTCTAGTCATCTTCTTCAAACTTATTTCGTTATGTTGAGTATTTAACCGCATTTACTTAAATTACTTGAATCTTCGCATACGGATATTATGGATAGGATTTTAGATAGCGCTACACGAGAGAACAGTGGGACCTGTCTTCTCCAATTGTAGTGCACCGTCAAAACATATTGCAAAGCTTTATAAAGCGGTCCTTCTGAAAAAAAGTGCGTTTCGGAATGTTTCATGTATCCAGTATCATGACTGGGATGAAAGACGGTAATGCTTTAGAATTTCAACAACACCTTCATAATCATTTTTGCCAGGAAAAATTTCTTCCTTGCAAGTTAATTTTTATACCTAAAGGTGCAATGCAATTTATATCGGATACATATACTATAGCCGATACGTGAAAAAAATATCATAAAAAAATTGTGAAACTAACGTTAATAGACAGAAATGTAAGTACATCCAACCGTACCAAAGGCGGGAGTTGCAGCAAATTGGGTTAGATATAAACAATAGTTATGATATTTTTAGGGTCGCTGATTGAAAATGTCATCCCGGAATTTCAAAGGATGCAATACAGCTGTCAGAAATATAAGAGCGCCGCTAATTCTATGTTTGAAACGATGATCGAATTCTCACAAAATTGTTTTTATGATCCTCTGACTCGCTCCAGATTTGTCTTATGTACACTACAATCCGATACGGCAGACTTGAAGTCACATACGAGGATTGAGGTCAAAAAACAAATAAAAAAAATTTGTAAATCAATTAATTTTCATAAGGTTTTACTGCTTTTTATTCTCGACATTAGATCTGTCGGTTCCAAATTCGCATCTTCAAGGTCAGGTTACGTATCAGTGACCAAAAATTATCCAGCCATAGGAATCCTGTTACGAAGGAATAAATCGATGCCTGCATTTCCGTCTCCAGTCTCGAGCATCACGACTTCAGGGTGGCGATAATTTTGCTGAAATAAAATTCCCGACTTTTCCCTGACTTTTCCCGCGAAAAAAGTCTGAATTCCCTGACATTTTATCCACGAAACTTAGGTAATGTCGGGCAGCTTTTATGACCTAAAGCTCCAGAAAATGTGCATCTTGAATATATAAATTTGGATTCAAAAAACACATAGTATTGCTTCGTTGCCCAAAAATAATTATAAATCCAACAATGCCATATCCGAAAATGAGCTTAACTCAATTTGCAAAGCATAGCTGAAGTTTCAAAAACGATTTACAAAAGAATTACGTTGTTCCGACATTCCCTGACAATTCTCGGTTATCCATGTCTGTTCGTCACCTTGGACTTTACCACGCATGTGATATCTTCGTGACACAAATCGCGCACAATGAATTATTACTATGCATGAAAAGTTGTTTCCCAACACGCGTACGGCTAAGGCGGTGTACCTTCGGGTGCGTAAATCGACCTGATTTACCGGTTCTTCTTCGCTGTTCCGGCATTTGAAGGCCCTTCTTTGTTTGGGGGTTAGAGCTGCGCCAAGCGGTGGTTGAAGTGAGGGATATTGATCCTCGGGAGGGAGTTGGCTGCCACCCCCGGCGCCATAAACTCAAGCCAACTCGACCGACTCTTGGTTCATACACGCCCTACACGTATATACATGCATACGTGTATACGTATATATAATACATGTATAAACATATTCGTGGCTCTGTCGCCCTCTAGGTGCCAGTTTGCTGGGGGTGAATCCCAGCGGCGCTACCTATGCCTCTTGTTTAATATTCATATAATGACGTGGAAGTGGTTCGTGACGAGCCGCGGAGCACGAGCTTACAGGTAAGCTTTCGTCAAACTGCTCGCTCGCTTTCGACAACTCAACGATATTGTTCGATTGGTTAACGAGGGGACGATAATTGAGTATTTGAATGAAATTTTTTTTATTTCATATTCTTGTAGATTGGAAAAAAATATTTTGGACGTATTTTTTATTTTTTTGATTGAATCAAAATTCCCATTAATATAACAGATTGAAAGCTATAACATTGTGAGGTCACCCATTTTAAGATATATCTATATATATTAAAATCAGTGAAATTCAATCACCTATAACATGAAAAATTATCATTTTTAACGAAAAACAAAAAATACGTCCTCGTTATTTTGGCTTGCACTGCATTATGCACCCCTAAAAATGGAAAAAAAAAACTTCATTCAAATGCTCAATTGGCCAACTGAACAATTATTCAGCAGGCATTCCGTCTATTCATGGATGAACGATTTTTAATATTTACTCCAGCTCTCGATAAATCACACGTGCGATGTATGATATATTTATTTATTATGTTTATTATGATATTTTATTTATTTGATATATATTTTGTGACGGAAGCGTTTTTCTTTTTTTTTTTTTTGTCGCTCCCATTTTAATTCTCAGAACGTGGTACCAATTACCATCGAACACTTTTGGGCGTTCAAAGATCTATTTCTGGTTCGTCGGATACTCTGCAGCACTTGAAATACCAGAATTTTCCTATCTACGATTTCGCACTTTTCAAAATGTCTCGATCCTAGCCAGATCTAGACGTCGAGCTGATATTTTTTACTGGCATAAAACGACTGGATATTCCATCAGACTGACGCGTACTACAACGATAGAAATAACAAAAATATTATCATTCCTCTCGACTGTAATTGTCGTAAATATTGAGAAAATTCAATTCAAAAAAATATGGAGTTAAATTGCTAGAAAGCAAATTTCATGTTACCAAAGAATCTGACATATAACAAGTATTGCTGCTAATTTGAAAAAAAAAAATCACTGGACCTTCTCCGTCTCATCGAAGCCGAAAGTTTGGATTTTCGCTGGAGTTGCATTATAGAAAATATATACGAAACAGGAAGCAGAGTGTGGAAGCGAGGAAAACTTTCTCTTGATAAAAAAAATAGCTCTTGAAAGAGGAAGTTATAAGAGCACTGTACGTAATTGCGTATATCATCATGAATGGAAAACTGCTCATCGTCTCCCCATAAATGAATAACTGATGTGAATTTACATTCATCGTCGCACGATACGCGTTACAGAGCCGATATTATAGTTGAACAAAAAAATACTTGCGAGGCGCGATGATAGTCCGAGGGCTGATTCGGGCGGTGAAATTACAGACCCAGAGGAAATGACTTTGTCCTTTACGACTTACGCCCGTGGTAAAATTACTTCCTGATCAAATAAATCAATATGATTGAAGGTCTTGGACTCGCGTATGCAGCGGCTTACAGAAAGCCCGGAAATATTCAGGCGTCTTACAATTAGACGCGTACTTACATAGAGAGTAAAATTTCTAGCTATAAGATATAAAAATTGTGACGTTGCGATCTTAGCGAGCTTTCGAAAATATAAATTTGTGTACCTATACACGTCTAACGGTAATCGAGAATAGATAAGGATTATCAGTTGTCTTTCGAACGGAACGTGAATGAAAAAAACAATGGGCGTAAAAAATTTAAAGACAGTCGGTTAGAATCAATTTTTCACAACCATCCGTTGACGCACGTGGTGAGAACGTTTTTATCTTTTATTTTGCATTTTTTCTCGCTTCCTCATCGTGGCACCGGAGGTGTTAAATTGAAAAATAAGAACATATATCATTTCTATAATCACGATACTATCAAAAGCCGAGACTTTTAAATAGTGTGGATATTTCTTTGGCGCCACCCAGATTCCAATTATAAACACGTCTGAGTCAGTCAAAGGTCACTTAAGTCCGAAAATAACTTTTATATCTCAAACATTTTTTCGCAAGTTGTGCAGTTTTCTTTTATTCTACACGATAATGTTGCTTAAATAATCTAAATCATATCAGAGAATTCGACTCTGAATCTGATGAAGGAAACTAGATTCTCCTTTGAGTTCTCGGATCAAGGAAGCCATTTGCACGCGACAATAAAGAGCAACGTTTGCATTTTCCATGTAAACTATAACGTCCAGGATGTTTGTCGCCAACGCGACGACGCACGTCGAAAATTTCTTACGGAATTTTTTAATAAACACTCGTCAATTCCGGACCTACAAGGGACGTGATATAGCTCGTTTCTTTTGCGGAACTTGATTAAATATTCAGGCAACATTTACAAGGTACTGCTAATCCTGGAAGACATCACGGTAAATTACGTACTGTCTACTCAGCTGCACAAATGATGATAAACAAACATCTATCGATACACGATACGATTCAGCCGTTATGGCTGGGGAAAGAATCGAAATTGGAATATCCGTATGCAAACGTACTGTTCGCGAGTTGAAAAGAAATAGACAAACCGCGGTGAAATTCGTGCGAAAACAAATTTCCAGTGGTTCGCTAATTTAAAATGCAAAATGATTAAAAAAAAAAAAAAAAAAACGTATCATTTTGCAACGTTAATGACACCAGTAATTCAAAAATATTCAAATATCAATCTTCGTCTAAAATTAGACGATTATCGGAAGCTTTCAAACCACAAAAGAAGATGTAATATTTTCTTGGCAAGCGAAATCTTTCAACACCTGAAAATTTATCGGTTAAGTTTGTACTATTTATGCCTGGATATTTTTCACCTAACAATAAATTTCCTCTCATTTTCATATTACGTACGAAGCAGTTTTTCTTAACGGTTTCAAGACCCTGGCAATTGAATCTTATCGTTAGCAGAAATTAATTCTAACCATGCGAAGGAAACAATTTTATTGTGAAAATTTAATTGTGATTCATAATTCTGTGCGACGCTTATAATTTTCAAAACAATCTTAAGACACTGTGAAAGTCTGACATGCCCAAAGTTGGGGGACTGAAGTATATTCCAGTTACTCTCAATTTTATGATACCTTACTACGCCTGTGTTTACGGTTAATACGTTTTTTTTATTCAATATGCATATATTTTTACTTTTTATGACAGCGTCCAGATGAGGAACACATGTTTCGATAAAAATAACGTTACACCCCAAGGTTCTTCTTCACATATCTATAATATACGGAACGCAATAGCTATCGTATCCATTCACGGTGGAAAGTGAGTTGATTTCAATTTTTTAAAACATAATAATAAAATAGTGTTCGATGTTTATTCCAAATTAACATAGCACAATGTATCTCAGGATTCGACTCACCTGAATAAAGAAGACTGCAAACTGCAGATTGACGTTGATGTCCGAGTGTCACCGAGGCAGGGAAGAACTTCCTTGGTGATGTATTCCTCCAGGAACTGCAACGATCTTCCAGAGGCGGTGTAATCGCAGTAGACAACTGAAACCAATGAGTCTGAATTAATTAATTACAGGCAAAAGGATGATCTGTTAGAATTTATTCTTCGCAGGTTGTTGTACAAGAATCCAGAAGCTAAAGTGAAGTAAAAAAGTTCATCTTTGAAGATACAGATACTAAGTTTGGAATCGTTTGAACAAAGTGTGAAAAATTAATCCTGAACAAAGTAGAAAATACCACGCGAAGAGAAGAAGATGTTGTACGAAGAGTTGAAAATAGAACAAAGACTGACAGCTATAAAAAATGAAGCAGAAATCAAACAAAACTACTTTTTCATCCTTGTGTACAGAGCATGAGTGAACATCCCGTACGAGCATAATGAATTGTATTCTTATTGCTAGTAAGTCAGCGTTCTTTGTTCCAAGAAAAATGATAAGAAGAATAAATTGAATGAGAAATGGATGTAGGATTGGAAAAAGTGACTAGCTTCTAAAAATGTGACGCGACTGGAACAAAGGTTGATGACATGTGTGTCATATTATGTTAAGATCAATCTTTGTACGATGTAAACATAACCGAAATCCGTATCTAAAAAAACATCGCAGACATGATGTTTATAATGCGATGTAAATCTCCGCCCTGCATGATCACATATAGCGATATGATGTCGCGCTCAACGTCTGTAAACCAGGTTCCAAAAGTCTTTATCAGTGAACGTCAGGCTGCCTATTTAGGACAGCCTGTAACACTATCGATATATTTTCAGTACGATAAAGAACAAAAAAAAAAAACTAGTCGACCAACCATGTATTCAATGCCATCGACGTACAGCTGAGGCATAATTTCATTCTTTAATTTCATCGCAGTTTTCGTTTACCTAATTGTTCCATCATTTTTATTGAATACTTGAATACAATTGCAGAGAAATCTGCAAACAGAATCACAATTACGGGGTGTAGAAACATCAACTTGGGTTGATACTCCAGAGTTTCTATAATCAAAGTAATAGTTATTTCGTCGATTATATCATACAGAAGTCTAAAATTATGTCAGCTAATTGTTACGTACGCGTTAGATCGGAATGATTTTTATAAAATCAAGCATTCTTACGTAGATCGGTCGGGATCCTTATCGTATCTCAGAAATCGGCACATTCTCGAGCACTTATATATTAATCATAACAACAGCTAGCAATTAGCGTTAATTGACGGCTGGTCGTCGGTGCAACGGGTGGCAATTACGTATCTGGATGCATGTAGTATAATTATAATTACGATATCCGCCACGATGATAAAATAACAAATGAACGCTATTATCAGAATATAAAGTAGGTAAATTCATACATTTCCAGCCAATTTTATCAAGTATTATACTGTTATCGCAATACTTTGTGATAACAGTACCGCCTCTGAAAATTTCAAATTTTTCAGTTTTATTTTTACTTTCTACACGGGTGTTTTTGAGTTATTAATATTCAAACACTTTCGCAGTTTCACCTTTCCGAAATTCTCAATAATATAAAAAAAAAAAACTCTCAAGAGTTTCCGAATAAATTGAATATATAAAAATCTATGTACACCTCATCGTTTGCAAATTGTTGAAATACTTCGAAATATTTTCAACTCCGTGTAATAAACGTGCTCCAAATAGTTTCCAAACAACGTTAAAAGCTGTCGCCACTTTGGGAGATAAGAATTTCTGCGCCACATCGAGAACTGTCATATAGACTGTTTTGCAATACATATTGTAATTTATTGAACGTTGAAACAGCAATAGAACTGCCGACAACCAGACTGATCTCGATCCCAGACTGCGAAGTAGACGTGCCAGTAATTACGATCGTTCGAACTTTGCCGACTTTGCGTGCATCCTGAGACGTGCTGAATGATCGCATCATAAAGGTATGTATACATACATACATATACAGAGCTGCGTGACCCCTAGTTAAAAGGTAATGGCGGCGTTTATGAACATACGCATAAAATCTCCCCATCCACCGCGGTGCGAATAACTAACCAATCCGTGGTTCAATTTATTTAAACTTTGCGGTATATCCTTTGCGTCATTGGTCAGACCGTGAATAGCAACGAGATAATTAATTGCATCGATGTAACCGGTTATCCTAAGTACCTTGTACACTCGGATATTTCATATTTATCTTTACATACTTATAACGTCTGGTTACAAATGGAACATGCAGTGTGTGCTTAACGACGGAATGAGTGCTAAAACATCTCTGCAACGTTTTGAACAGTTCTTAGCAGGAATTCAAGCACAAGTGTTTTTCGGTACGTGATTTTACTATGAATTCTTTTATGTTCCCAAATCGCTGAATAGAAAACTTCCAGACCGATAAATGATGAATTGAATGTTTAAAATGAGCCGGCGTGTCTGGAAACGGTCGAAACGTGTCAGAAAAAAATCGGACATGTTCGGGCAAGTCCGGAAACCATCGGAACGCGTTAATAAATATTCGAACACGTTCGGGCGCGTCCGGAAACGATCGGAGCTAGTGATAAAAGAATCGAAAGGGTTCGAGCGGGTCCGGAAAAAATCGGACCGGTTCGGAAAAAATTTGGAACGGTTCTGGGGGGTCCAGAAGCGGCCGGAACAGGCGGGAAAAAAAAATCTGACGGATTCAAGCGAGTCCGAAAACGATCGGTACAGGAAGGTACAGAAATATTCGACCTACGTTAATTTTTTAAAGTTGAATCACCTCAATTGTCCGAAATCAAATCAGCAACTATAACGATTCTAGCGATTGTCATTCTTTTCAATTCAGCAAAAAATAAAGGTACATAAATAATCCAAGCTGTTGGAAATGGAAAACAAAAATTTATCGAACCGTGTAAAACGTGACCATGATAAAGAAATGAATAATACACGTAATTATTGAATATAATGAAAGAGATTTCTCGTCCAACTTTGTGTTATTCAATTCTTTGCGGTCACCGAACATTTTATACGCCTTTGTTAATGATGCACGCAGTTATTCCTGCAACTCGCGCAAGTCTCAGAGGTGTAAATTAATTCTCGACACAACTGGTTTCTCATTGTTTGACCGCGGTACAACTGTGAAGTGTATACCACACAAATGCAGAACGTCCGATATAATAAGCTCGCAGCACAATTCACGTCGCATGTTCTTTGAATTTTTTCAGGTGGCGAATACACGCTCAAAGTCTCGACTAATTACAAAGAAGCTCATTAAAGGCGAAAGCATGGCTGCAGTAAATGAGAATTATCAACCTGCTACCGCTAAGTAAAAAAATTGCGCAATTTTCGCGTAACTCGAAGCATGAATTACCGGGTGAGCACCTAAAAAAATCAAGCACCATAAGCAGCTAAATTTCATTAGTTTATGAGTCTACTAAAATCGGTTTATCTGACATACATTAATTTTTGTTTCGATCTGTCGCGTTTTTTATTCTGATAAATTTATATCTCGTTGAAAAAATTCACTTTCTTCAAATTTCTTTAAATTTATTCGCGCCATTAAATTTTTTGTTTCTTACGGACGTCAGACTAAATGTACTTTCACGTAATACGAAATGCTTCAGTTTCCTGTGAAATTGACCAAGATTTTGGTAAATTTGCCTCCAGTAAATTTCTCGGTCAAACGGACGTCTTTGAAGGATTGACCTGCAGAACTATTGCGGTAGGTTTGATTTATCGATTAATCAAAAAGCAATTAATCGATTCATCGATTAATCGGAGAAAACGATTATTCAAAGCTGCCGATTAATACAGATTGATCGTGAAAGATCGTAGAAAAGCCGCAGCTTTCGCTGAGCACCAACTGTAAGCGACGAGGTGCTTGACACACGTACCTAAGGGACTAATAATCTCAATAAAAACTAATGCAAAGAGTAGCTCATCCTATTCAACGATCGAGTCTTGATATGGACGACATGATCAGGACCCGATTCAATTATGATATAACGGAATTGCGCGACAACGACCCGATCCAAAAATATTATCGGGCACTGAGAACATGACCCAACAGCACTTTTATACAGTGACCAAAGTGGGACAGGAAATAAACTATGCACATGTACATAACTTAAAAAGAAAAAGAAAAAAAAGATGATCAATTCTACTTGCCACTATTTGCAAATATGTAAGAAGTACTTGATTTTATAACACAGAGAGATCTACAGACTATTCAAGCTGTTCGCTAGACGAAACGTGTAAGGAAAGTTTACCTAACCTAACCTAACCTAACCTAAGCGAGGAGTACACCGGTTGGCAGGTGTAATTTACGTCTTATATGAACACACACAACAGGGGGAAGGGGGACAAAACATTATCGCTGCAAGTTTAAGTATGAGAAATATGCAGCTTAAAGGTTCAGAGGGATATTCGCGAGCATATACGCGGTTGATGTTGTTATGCAACGTTATCGCTCAAGTCGTTAACCCAATTGCAAAACGGCAAAGGCATTAGGCAGCGCGCGTTCAGTTAAAGAAATATTACATGCGGAGATGTATGCCTGCGGGTTTTACTTCCGCCTCGATCATTAGGTACACCACGAGGATTACTGGGATTATTGATTACGCGCAGAGAAAGTAAGAGATGATGTTGTTTGACGATCAAAGGATGGGCTTGTAGTATTTCATGTGTTACGGACTTCCGTTGCAGATTTCAAGGGTTTGAGGACGTTGGATTACAGATTTGTACGAAACTTAGTGTGATCGGAACCGGAGAATGTTCTTAACAATAAGATTTGTCCAATTTTTTTTCAACTTTTTCCATTCTCAGTAATAAAATTTCGAAATTTCACGACGATCTCAAGACATTCGACGTATTTCGCGATCTGAGATCGAAAATGAGGTTGAATTTTTATTTTGCGATACTTTTTTCGAATAAATTACCTCGAAAAATTGCAATCACATCTCAGCGCGGAATTTTTGTTTCATACACACGCCGCGGTGAATTTCCATAAGACCGGTGATCTACACCGTCCTTGGACTAGTGCCTAGGTCGAATAACCTTGAAATGATAAGATTTATTCACTAGCGAATTTTAAAAGCAGCTGTTCACCGCGTGTCGAGTTGTTTTCGTCGATACTTCGCACGTGTGTATATATTATATGTTATGTGTATAACATATATAAACTTTGTTGACGGTTATAATAAAGCTGATTATTGAATGACCGAAGACCGGGGATCAGGCCTGTCATGCGGTAGAGCGACGCACTTTTAATAATTCTGATCAAGACATCGCGTATTGTTGGATCTACGAAAATTACATCACCTATGTATAGACAAACTCTATTTTGTGGGAGTAAGAAGTTTCTTCTCTGCATGCACGATGTATAAGGAGACTCTAATGTGTTGATGTTGTGTTTACCCTTCTTGAATCCTTGCTTCCGATGAGAAACCGATGTGCAAATCATTAATCTACGAGAGAATATTTGTTGAAAGAATGTAAATTCGGAAAATGATTTTTTTTTTGTACGTAGATAGCATAATCGGGCTGTAAAAACTGTATTGTGATTTGAGATAAATTAAAAACTGTGGAAATCGAGGAGTTGGGTTTTTTATGACCCTGGTATAAAAAAAAAAAGTGTTTATTTTGTAATTTTTTTTTAATTATCTTTTAGTAAGGCGAACAACCGAAAGTTGGACTACGGTTATGGGTAACAATCGAATTTTGTGTGTGTGAATAGAATGCGACTGAAAATGTTCAACGCTGTTGCATAGTTCCCGAAATTCCTGAAATTTTGCACACGAAATCGGAACGTGCGAAAAAAAATTGCTCAAGGAGCAAAAGCAAAGAATGACTGATAACTTATATTCGAGTGTGATAAGTATCGCGTAAAGTGTAAACAAGTGCAAGTGACAGTGAATCCGAACGAAAGCAGAGCTTCGTTAATCCGGGACTTTGCACCTGCATCGGCTAGCATCAGTGAGTAAAGAAACGTGGCTCTTAGAAGCCACGAATAGCCGAGGCGGCCGGAAGTCTGGTGCCTTGCACTGGGACTTCCGCTGGAGCGTGAAGCACACGGAGTGTTTCGATGCTGACTTCTCCAAATAGACTTTACGAAGCACCGTTTAACTCCTTCGTGTCAACCATCTTACCCCGCAGACACACCGATGAGCTTTCCGTTTTTTGTCCATTTTGTGGCGTTTTTAAGCCGCACGCAACTTATGTTTGATTTACGTCATTTTTAGAATAATTTTCGAGACGGCTGCAGTTGAATTTTGACTGGAACAGTCCGTTGAAAAAATATTACTGTGCAAAAACTTGCGCATTGGAGATGGCTTTGAAAATTATTTGAATTTGGAATTTTTAGCGTTAGGTTACGCTCCGAAATAACAATTTTCACATAAATTTATGGTGAATATCAAAAAAATAGAAATAAAGGAAATAAGGAATGAAGAAAGGCTCGGAAACTGATTTTTGTTCAAAATTTCAAAGAAATTGGCTGAAACGGTCGATTTCAAAGTTATTTGCAGGATTATTAAAGAGAAAAATGTTTACCGGGACGCGGTGCGTATAATGTATGAGCAATAAAGCAATTTCACTTGTTTTTCAGGCATTCCACTTTGAATAATGGGAAGAGAATTACATCGCAAGTAAAAAGCAATCGGTCGTTTCTTCGATATTTCAATTCTGCGCTACAAAAGTTTTGGGTTAATTGCAAAAAAAACTATTTTCCGAAGACTTCCAGAAAAAATATGACTCGTCTGAAAAAAAAAACTTGTGAAAATGAAAATTGCCGAATATTTTTCGCCTGTGATTTTCAAGTGCGATAAAAAATCATGTGACCGTACATGTATACACATAGAAGTAAATTCGACTTTGCGGATGAAAGTCGGCATTCGGCGACAGCCAGTTTGCTTACCTGCAAAATGAATATTCATAAAGCCGGAGTCAAGATATTCGTGTGTAAAAAGTCAGAGGCGGGAGTCTTTTTTAACAGTTATAAAATCTTGCAAAATATATATACCAGCACAATACGCATACAAGCACCGTTTCTTGTCGATTTTATATCCAAGCGTCACAATTCAAATCCGAATCTAACCCACGCGCGATCTGTTGAATTGGATTAAACACAGAAGGCCGCCTCCCTACGTACCTGCATATAAATATGCGTATGCAAATTATGCGAATACGAACGCATTGAACAAACGCGTAAAGTGTAAACGGGGTCAGATACACGCAGGCATGAGCGAAACAAAAAAATCGAAGAAAGAGAAAGAGAGAAAATGTCGTACAGGCACTTTGTGCAGGTTTGTGCGTTCTTCATGCATATGTATGGACATTATTACCTGCAGGGCGCATGGGAGTAACCCGTACAACCCATATAATACACGTGCTGGCCGGGAAAACTTTGCCATTTGAAACTGCGGCTGCGCAGATGTTTAGCACGTGTCGTGCTGGCGGTGGTTTTTAATATCGAGGAACTCGTGTATGAGTTGACTTAAGATATGCAAGGCTGTCGTCATACCTGATTGAGAAGTTATACATCTGAAGAGAAACTGAAATTGGAGAAATGAAAGAACACAGAAAAGCACTAAAGCTCGAATTGGTATTTTTAGTCTAGTCAAAATGGGTGTGAATTAAAAATCTTCAAGATGTGACTGCATTTTTGCGTATAGGGGTATTCGACCCTCAGGAATTCAAATTTGAAGTTATTTTTGAGCTGCATAGCCGGTGCTTCGAGAAAACCGCCAAATTTGAAGTTTTTTTGCATTTTCCTCAAAAACTGCTATCGATAGATGAAAATTGACTTAACCATCGTGTAGAGTGGAAAATTCTACATCGAATTATGTCCTAACACGTCGGAAAGTGAGTCGGATTAACAAATCAAGAAAATGGAAATTCTACTTATCGACGACATCTGGGGAATTTTTTGGTGAAATAATTTCTTTTTTCTTAATCTGTTAATCCGACTCCTTTTCCAACATGTCAGAACAGAATTCGATGTAGAGTTTTCCGCTCTACACGATAGTTAAGTCAACTTTCATCTATCGATAGCAGTTTTTGAGGAAAACGCAAATAACGTCGAATTATGCAGTTTTCTCGAAACTTTGGCTTACAGCTCAAAAATGATATCAGATTTGAGTTTCTGAGGGTCGAGAACCCCTGTAAATAAAAATGCAGCCATATCCCAAATATTTTTAATATATAATTATTTTGACTGGACTATTTACTTAGAAATTAAACGCTGGTTGTAATTATTCTTATAGCGGATGAACACTGAGTCAAACATTCAGAGGTTCTCAATATTTGCAAAAATCTGTTAGTCCATATTAAATTGTGCGTCGAAAGTAACGAACACCTGTCCAACATTCATTATCATGTGAACGTGAAATCAACCTTAAACAAGTCTTGTATAAACTTTGGCTATAAAAATATTGACACACATAATTCGCGAATGCTTGAGTTGAATTTTGTCCAGGTGCGGATAAGTTCCTGCTCAAGCTCAAAGCGTATAATGCAAGTAATGCCCGTTAGCAGTTGATGCATTCCATTTCAGGCTTGCGAAATAATTCAAGTGCGGTTAATGCCTGTAATAAATGGAAGTTGAATCGAGCGGGACAAATTGCCGGAGGTATAAGGTATATAAACGCAAATTATTGGACTGGCTGCTTTCATCGCGGGTATATATATAAGGATAAATTGCACGAGTGATCGAGTAATAATATTCCATTGCGTAATAATTAATAATCCCCGTCATGCATTCGCCTTTCCCAACAGCGATTCATATCGAATGATTCCGTGCAAAAATTTTCACGCGTAACATTCGAATTATTCAAGTGTTGCGAATTGCGATTCAGAAAATTTAAATTCAGGACTCGATTATTCAGGCGTAAGAAATCATCCCCGAAAAACACTGCTGTTTGTTATTACGCTTGTCAAATTTTCCGAAACGCACTGAACGCATCCGGATAAATTTTGACAGTGTAGAAAATTTTTGATAGCAAATACTAATCGCATTCAATTAATTCACCAATTAGTGACGAAACAATATTTGACTAGAACAAAGTTAACTTGAACCTAGAAGAAAGTCATTTCAATGATTCGCATTTCTTCTATCTACCAACTCAGATTCTTATCCGGCTTGATAAGAATCAGATAGTTCTGTATTAAATTTTATAAAACTCAAATGTTCAATTAGTCGGTATCCCAAATTGCCGAAGTAATTGCCTCTTGAATATGCAAACGTTTTTACCACACGAATCTACTTTGATAGAACATTATAAAACAAGAACTTCGATTCAGTCTCTGAAACGAGTTAATTTCTGACTATCCTTTTCAGGAATAATTCTGCTTTCAGACTTACGTTATACAGAGTCAAATAATTATATCCCCCGATTTTCAACAAACTTGCAAACTTGTTTTCACTGTTCAAACAACAGCACCAAAGTTTTAAGGAAACCTGAACAACACTGAACTAACTGTTTTGTGTTATAATATTAGTTCGATTCCAGTTGTCCGCGATTAAAAATGAAATTCGATGAATGGTTTCACGGCAAGCAGTGAAATAAGATCAAACTTACGAGTTACTTCACATTCATGTACGGCAATACAGCGTTATGGAAAGGCAATTTTTTAGGGTCTCATAAGTATACCGATGGCGAGTCCACTTAATGTTATTAGCTTGATTATCGCCGCAGCTCGAGGCGTTAAATCTAGGTTTTTCTTTCGTCTAAGAAATCCAATTACTTAACACCAGCTCTCGTAACGTGTAACGTACCTACTCTCAAAAGCTGTGCTCCACTACTTCTGTAACCATGTGTTGTAAAGTAGTTGTCCAATCCTTTTCACTCAGAAATCTGTAGTGATTTCTTTTCAAACTTTTTCCAATCAATAATAAAGCTATCAAAGAGGTAAATGAACATTTTTTAATTGTAATAAAATATGTGTTACTGTGACAGCGTTTGTCCGATCTAATTGCAATTTTTTCACAATTTATTTACACCTTTGACCAAATTCACCTTTCACCAGAAGAAATTCGTTGTTAAAAGAATACAAATTACAATTATCAATCAATCGCTTGCATTGGAAGTAACATAAATTTTTTTCAGACGTCCTCTCGTAAAGTTCCGGAAATTAAAGTCATCAGTTATTTTCTTTTGCATTGGTCAGTATATTTCCAAACGCTTCTTGGTTCATTGTATCTACGTTACTCAATTTGCTTCTGATAGTTGAGCCAAGTGCCAGGCCGGTCCTCTCTCTCTCTCTCTCTCTCTCTTTCTGTCTGCCGAGAATTTAATCAAAGAGTGTGTGTTTTCTTTCGGCGAGCGGCGTATCTCCCACCTTGCCAATTTATTTATACACATCGATGATTGAACCCCCAAGGCGAATAGGAATTTCGCCGAATAGACTAAAATCAGAGGCTCAACGTGCATGAAACCTTTTTTACCCATTCTTCTTAAAAGTAAAATTTACTCTTTATAAAAAAATATTATGAGATCTATTATTGTACTAAGTTTGAGCTTGAAGTAACATCCTTGCGATTAATTCGTACAGAATTTTTTACAGGATTGAGAATATCATTGATAGACGTAGTGCGGTAACAGGTGAAAATCTGTAAAAAAAAAAAAATGCCAGGGCGTTTCAGAATTGGGATAACGATTAGAAATTTCAGCGCAAAGTCAATCGGAGATGGTTAGAATGGTTAGACGCTAATCGAATTAGTACACTATGCCTACAATTACAGTACATAAGGTGCTCGATGACGTCACTACGATTGCATGAGTCCTTCAATAACTAATCATTACAGACACAATTTGGTACAGATGAATTTTACACGATACGTGTTGGCTTTCGATTATAACCTTCGCATATATACACTTTTTTTGACCTCGACGAAAAATTCTTTAAACAGGCATCGTCCTTATGAGGACCGCAACATACCTGCAGTGCGGTTTCTCATGAATTATACTGAAATTTTGTACCGCACTGAGAAAACGAAGGGAAATTAGGTGTATGGATTTGAGACTGCAAAATTCCAAAGTTGTAACGATACGTGATTTCGTCATTCAAATTCGATATTGACATGCGGGATAAATTTGAAAATCCTAAAGTGGCATCACCATAAGAGGAAAAAAGTGACACGATATTGTAAAGTCTGTTATATGAAGCGTTATGAAGCAATTTATCCCACCCTTTGTATATGCTCCAAATGAATCACGTTCGATGCAGAATTTTTGTTGCATCGTTTTGGCGAGGAGCCAGAAATCTGTAAGGATCTAGGAGAATAAATACCCGTGATCTGCTTTGCAGGCCTTATTTAGGAAATCAGAAGCCTCGTCTTCTCGAGGGATTTCGCGAATGCAGAACATGAACGGAAAAATCAAGAGTAAAATAATACTCATCTCAAGATTTCGTGCCTTAGGCATGTGGCAAGAAGACGGACCGATCGTAGTGATTTAATTCTTCAATTGAACTTCGGCACTTCATGCAAATGCAGGAAACGAATTTTTCACGCCCAAACAACGCGAATAATGTATTTATACAACGCGAGCATGTTTTACGCGTTTTTCTGTTTCTATGACGGTATAATGAGTCTGCGAATGCGCATGCGCGAAGTACCGAAGGGACCACTTTTAAGTCCTACGAGTTCAAAGTGGCCTTTTCTTTTCTATATTCCGCGCATGCGCCGTTGCGAACAAATCTGACATTACGCGACCCTAACCTCAATTCCGTGCTTCGTGAACAAACGCGTATAGGTACAGGAATAACTGCAACGAATAATTCGAACATCTCAAATTGGCACAGCCGTTATGTATCGGCTAGCTTAAGGTCGAACCGTTGCTGGCATTTAATTAAACTGACCTTATTGCAAAAACAGGAAAGTCTGCAACGTTAGTCAAGCGCGAGCGCGGTCATTACGCCCGTTATTCGCGTATTTAGGTAATATATGTTATACAGCGTACAACGTGCATGAGAACCTCGCATTTTCGAATCGATAAAACCGAGCCAGTCATTCGAAACCAGTTGTAAAAAAATGAACAAAATTCAGCATGCTAGACGTTTCACCCGTTGCCGATTTTCACCAAATGTATAGTGGAAAAATCTTTGTCTTCTATGTATAAGACTTGCATAATATTTTGCGATTTATTTGCAACTATCCGAACACCTGTTATTTTTTGAAAACAAGTTTTGTATCAAGATTAAAAATATCTATCTATTTATTTATGGAATTAATATTTGCCGCAGGTTTAAATACGTTGGGTAAAACCCAATTGTACTTTTTCAATGTAGAGATTCTTCGTGTCGACCTAAATTCGTAAGACGCGAAATACGAAATTGTAACTTGTACTGTAAGAAAATATATAAACACGTAGTATGTAGCACATGATTTCAACGTTGTTCTATAAAGTATTCATATATTCCGAGGAGATGACCAAACGATTTTGCAACGTTCGCAAAGTCAAGTAAATATTTCGTTTTGTTATTGCGAACCAACAATATTTGCCTTTATTTATTTTTCTCGAAATAAAGAAAATTAGTTGGCATTATATAAGATATTTTTGGTCGCTTGACTGTTTGGAAACAAAACGCGTTTGCAAGTTTCGTGAACAAAGAGCGTTCCATATAGTACATTCAATGACAATTTGACAAACGTTCGATCCTCGTCATCTCTCCCTCACATTTTTCCGATATTTGTCTCAACTGTAATTCGCACATTGAGGAAATTGTTGAGCTTAAAAAAAACAGCTGTTCCGTATTTACAGACAACAGTAAATTGGAGTCATTTTCAAAACTGATGAACACAAAATTTGTCAAATTACTTTAAATCTTTAGGCTCGTGAAAAACTTGTAAATGACTAATGTTACAAGAAAGAATTTAAGAAAATTTCACAAATATTCAAAGTTGGCACAATGATTTCAAAGCATGGTCCAGAAATCCGAAATGACGGTCAGGGTTAGACGTGAATGGATTTGACATAAACTTGTATAAAAGTACAAAACGGTTATTTTTTTCCAAAGTAATAAAATTCCAGTTACGACGTGAAGTGTTTCTGTTTTTTTTTTTAAACTAATATGTAGGTGAATATATTATTTGTTATATATGTAAAAAAGGATATACCTGTGTACATAAATTTAATTTTGCGAATCTCGTATATCTTTTTAAGTATTACGACTGGTAGTAACAATTTGATTTACGCGTATATTTTACAGATTCGGTCGGTTTTCTCGCATTTTACGAGGTTTCACCCGTTTTAGCACGTGAAAGACGAAATGGTTATAATACAAAGCTTTCGGCGCGTGTTTTTTCCTCCTTGTTGCGTTGATTTCTTGAAAACTTGTTTCCCTCCCCATGTTGCGTAACCCTCGCCTCGCTACGTTGATTCTGTTTTTGTTTTTGTTTTCATTTTGGTGTATTTTTTTTAATTGAATTAGGAACTTGGCAGGGGAGGATCTCCGATGCCAGGCGTGAATCGGCCGATGCCTAGCCTCTAAATTTATAGTTATCTCTTCCCTTCCGCGTGTTACAAGCAGACTGGTCACGTGTATTTTTGTATCGCGTCTACGGTATCGCATACACGCGTGTTCGAATAGCAACAGAGATAATTTATCACGGATAAAAGATCGGTGAACACCTGATAAGATAATGAAACGTTCGCTTCAGATTAGAATAGAATTGGTAACTTTCCTCGGGTTACAATTAGGAAATGTGCGTTAGTTACAACAAAAAATTTAGTTCGTGATCAGAAATTTAGAATAAAAATTAACAGTGAATGTATGCCAATTGCGATTCAGAGCCGATTTGAAACTCGAAATATCGAATTCTGCAAAAAAAAAAAGAATTCACCATTTAACTGCATTAAAGTCGATTGTTAATACGTTTAGTCAAATTGACGTAATCGCGAAACACAGTTAAAAATAATAACTATACAAAATTTACACAAACGATTTTGCACCCACACCTACGCAAGATACTGACGCCTGGTATAATAATAGCTCTAGACGCCTTTATCAAAAATCTTAGTGTAATCTCGTGTTGTTGACGTTAAATTTGAAGCAGCGAATACGCGTGTACTTCACATCCGTATAGTATACGTTCACTACTCATACATTCGCAGCCACATCACCAGACAAACAACTTTATTCGCCTATCGTTATTGTGTAGATAAAAATTATTGTCTAGTGCCTAAAGACAGAATGATTTACTTCACCTACTCATCCAGCCAATAAAAACATTTTGGCCACACAAGAATGGAAAATTTATCAACATTTTCCCCAACGATAGTGTAACACTATTAACTCCGGTTTCAGTTTCACATCTCTATCATATAAGAAGAACGCGCCATACAAGTCGCAAACAATTTCCTCGCCGTTATTGTTCACACTGCAACCTGTCTTCGAATACAATGCCGCAGTTTCTTGACTCGATCTGAAGGAGGTTTGCAAAGCGGAAAAGGCTTAAATGCCACTGGTCTTTCTTTTTCGCCTCAAAGCCTCGCGGGGACGTTTCAAGAGAAAAAGCTCCGCGCTTAAGTTGAGCCCTTTTTTCCGGACTGTCAACCCTGCGGAAGAATCTTCAGCGGAATTCGTTTCTGTTCAACCATGTATGTACGGAACCATGCAAGAAACAGAATCAAAGGATTCTCGATGGCACTTTAAGTCATTCGGAAATCATTGATAAGCAACGGGAGAAATCAATAGTGGAATGGAAACCATTAGAAATCGTGCAATTGCGCGGTAGTGAAAATATCAACTGCCTTAACAAGACTACGAGGTAGTTTTAATAATCCTTCTCCAGTTTTCCAGTGCCCTGTAAGGAACGGCGAAACATACCCATGAACTACCAATGAATATGCAAACTTACCGCTCACTAGGATCGTAATAAGGAAGTACGATAAGCTTAAGGGATAAGCCACCATGTGAAGTTAGAACGTGTGCCTGGGATCTTCCCATTTTTCATCCTAGTCAATTTTTTTGTCCGGCTTCGGTAATCCGGTTAAGAGAACTCAAAAGTAGCTTATGCCAGTCTTATCTCTCGCCTGCACTTATCTCGGTAAACCTTCAGCTGACATCTCGACTGTACTTACGAAATGTGAAATAAATGCGAGCAATGCACAATTATCGTTGCGCGAATTCGTTCTATAATTTGTCTTCAGTCAGAAATGGTAGCGAAAATACAGCTCAATACTCCATAACAACATGCAGTGTTCAAATTTTGTTTCGAGAGGAACTTGTTTGCACAGCTATTCATGGTTCGTAATTTTCACAGTTAGTCGGACTCATTTTCCACTTCAACAACTTGGAGGCGATCATTTCTACAAAGTTCTTCTTCATTTTATTTTTATCTTTTCACGCGGAGAGGTAATCGATGTTTCTAAATATTGTAAAAAAAAATAAAACTTATTCATCTCCATCGCTTATCGCATCTTCATCCTGATTGCACGCAAAGATTAACTCGGGAAAAATCGAAGGTATTACAAGGATGAAAATGTCATTGCTATTATATTTTACAAAATTCGACACATATATTGAGATTTCCTTTCAAAAGGACTCTTTGTTATAATGTTTCGATCGAAAGCCTTTGAAGTTTGAAACTGGCCACTTTGTTTCAGCTCATCCAAATACAGCTTTTGGAATTTCTTTGTCAGCTTTATTAGACTTTTATCGGATATAAAACCCTGAGATATTTGAACATTAATTTCAATCCTCAAACGTTCTTCTCACGGATTATCGCTTCATCTTGTAATCCTGTTTCCCCAGTAATATGAAAAGCTAGAGGCTTTTCTATCATCGATCTCGTTATTTCGTAAATTTTTAACGACTTCAAGATACCCAGCAAATCGAATAAACTTAGAGATTGTCAGTCAGACCTCTGCAGTTGAAGTATACGCAATGAAAACATAAAATCTAGGTAGTCCATTAATTGGAATCACATTAGCAACGTCCTCACGAGAACCTTTAACAAACGACACGTTCTCGTGTTTCCTGTGTGACTATGATCAGTGAAGGAAAGTGAGCCCCTCACGTCCTGCAGATAAAACTTTATTTACGTGGCCAATTTTCCGCGACATGAAATCGACCTCATCCGATCCCACATATCTTCGAAGCAATGATAACGACATTGATCCCAAGGAAGGTATCCCAGGTCGAGATCTCCGATTTGATTGCTTTTGTAATATGTTATAGTAGACTAAAAACTAAGCGACACGTGTTTTTCTTTACCTGCCATTAAACACTTTAAGGGGATGAAACCACCCCCCAAAGTAAGACATGTCAAGGATCGATTTGGCAGTTGTTTGTTTCGTATCTAATTCAGAAAATTACATTTTTCATTTCTCGTTGCGAGAAAACATTTCCAGTCGAAATTGTGAAAAACATTATGTTCTTGCGGGTGGAACTGCCGAATCGCCTATTGACATCCCTTACTTTAGAGGGTCGTTTCACCCCTTTAAACTGTCTAATGGCAGGTAAAAAAAAACACGTGTCGCTTAGTTTTCAGTCTATCATAACATAGTAAAAAAGAAATGAAATCGGAGAGACCGACCTGAGATACCTTCCTTGTCGGAGCCCTTGATCCTTGAGCGTCGGTCATGCGGTCGAACGGTTAACAGTACTTCCTCAGAGAGGCTGGCAAGACGGCGAACGGGTCAGTTGCCACGTGACGACGGGGATCCCGTGGCGTTCCTCACCTGCAGGAGTTCACCGTTTACATTTTTCGTTTTTGCCGCTCTGAGTCCATCCTGCAGAGCTTGTCGCGTTAGTCGCGTAGCCCGCAGTGCCAACTGCAGTCGGTGACACTCTCGTCCCGGGTCGTCGTTGGGTAGGTAGGTCGGTCAGGTTAGGTGCCACCGATCGAACTGACGACCCAGTTCCGAGTTCACTACCCCCTGGGTTCCACCGCCTCGTCGGCCAGCGAACAGCGCCGGTTCACCCGCCTGGTATGAGCTTCTAGGTTCAATTACTTCCGCGCAGACCTTCCCCCACCCCGATTACGGTTAAGCAGCGGCGTCACGATCGCTTTAATTTGAAAATTCGTTCGCCGAAACATCCACCTAGAGAAAAATTTCTTCCTATGGTTTCAGGCTGTACCGCGGTCCGTAACTATTTGTAGTTTCTACCATAAACGAACAGTATTTTAACGCTGGGTACAAGGTGAAAATTAGTTTTGTATGCGGTAACAAGAAAATTCTTTTTTTTCATTACGATTAGTTGTACTGTATTTTTTTTTTTTTGGAACTCCTGCGATGTATTGATTTTGGTGCTAACGCATTAAAGCTCTTGTTTAATTGAAACGTGTACTGAAGTAAACATAAAGATTCAATTTTACAACAACTAGAAAATGTAACACTGGCAACTATAATTACAGTCAGTATTTACTTCTACCGCATATTTTGTTTTTAATTGCCAACAATATTCAAACCGTCATTGCATAGATAACAATTTTATTCGATTGTTCTAGTAATTTCAAGAAACGAAATTTTTCCCAGTACATTATCTATTTCGTTGTCAAAATCAGTTTCAAGGGTTACGTAATTTGCTGTCACATTATTCGACAAAAACGTCGCGTATATGACTATAATCATATATTCAGGTCCATCTTTATTCGATTCTAAGAGGCATTAACGATGCAAATTTTGGCACAAAAGAGATGAATGACAGTTCAAGAACTTGACGAAGAATAACCGAACAGTACAGCTGAAAAACGCAACAAATTTTTGACGATGATGAGTCACGCTCACCTTATGATCATTTTCACTACTGCTATTATTAGGGTAAAGTCGTTTTGGAACATTGGCCGTAAGCCATTGTCGAAAGGGATGCGTCTTGCGATCTCAGTGCCAAGGTGAAATTTATGAACTTACGATTACAACGACATCTTTATTCTGTATTTATTTATCCATGTGTTTTCATGTCCCTTGCGCAACCATGTATCGACACCATAAACGAAGCTAAAAATATGAAACCGTACGAAAGTAGGTTTTGCATTGCGCAAACAAACCGTACAAAATTCATTTCATCAATCATTTTTTACTAGTACCTACACTTCTTTCAATCTCACCGAAAATTGGTCAATAACTGACGTTCTTTGTTTTTGCAAAAGCTTTGAAATTCTTATCAGACTAACAAATCGCAGTTTTTAAAACATATGTGATCAACGTGACTGGATAACGATATTCTTCAGGGTGACATGATACGGTGAGATATTACAATTCGTGTAACCCAAGAGGAAGTTAGATGTGAAGTGTGTATCGAAAGCTGAAGTTATGCATCAAACCAGTAGATTAGTGGAGAGATTTTCTAATGTTCGAAATTTAAGTTGCTGAAATCAACATTAAATATGTACTTATCTACTGATCATTTCTCTCACACGGGATACTTCCAAATTCAATTCCCTATTTTCCTCTTTTAATTTCAACGGTTCAGATTTTCCAATCAAGCTTTAATAGTTTCTCAATTGTTACACTTTTTCCGCAATCTTCAAAACTCGGCGACGTTGAAGGTATAACTATTGATAGGTATCCAATTAGGATTTCGTTTCAATACTGAGAAAATTTCGCGTACACAGAATGTTAAGGTAGGATACTTGTTATACTCAGTCAAGCATTCATACGTATGCCACGGGCAGGAAGCCAAAATTGATAGCAGCCGTGTCCCCACACATGTCGAAATGTACGAAGCAAGGTGGAACGACGTGGAGGACAACCGATACAAGAAGCTTCAACGTCTGAAAACACGAGCAAGAAACGATCCTGAATAATTGAATCTCGGACCGTGTAACTCTGGAGAAGGGCTGCTGATTTTGGAAGAATCCAGTTCTACCGGTAATAGAAAGGTATTCCTTTTTGTTTTCGACTTTCCAGCCTAATGTCTGCTGAACTCGTGCGCGTCTTTCTTCAGAATGGTAAATTTATGATTCCGAAAAAAGGATTGTTGTATATTTAAGAGTTTAATCGCCCGTTTAACCCAAATAAAGGTTCACAGGAGTTCATATTGGAACAAGTAACATTTAACAATGAATATCAAGCTCTTACATATTTTCATATTACGCGTCTTCTTTACGAACTGACGACGATCGACGTTGGCCATAGAAGATTAGTTATTCAAACCGGACGTCTCATACCCACGTGTGTCTAACTTGTCCATCGGACCTTGGCCTAACTATTTTTCAACATCAGATTACAACGGGATTGGAAGTCGATTGCAATTCTTCGTCGACGTGCGAATTCTTTCGATTAATGGAAGGTGGAAGGTGATTTGAAAGTGGGCGTATTTACCGCGAGCCTGAAGTGCTGGGTGTGATCGAAGGCGTTTGCAATGACCGAGCCGAGAGTCGAGCCAGCTAGTCCGAAGACCCCGAGAGACCTAAATCCGAAGAAACGTGACCCAGAAGCATAGCTGGCAGGTCAAACGGCTCTTGAAACGCCCTGTAGTTGGAATGTGGTGCGACCCAAATACGCGGACGGCATTATATACACACAGCCACACGGTTTGCGGGGTCAGTTCCATGAAGAAGAGGCAAAAATAGTTCTTCTTTGTTCGCGATTTACCAAAGCTAGCGAGTCCTCGAGAATTCAGGAGAAACGCTCAACTAAACACCAAAGTCTACGTGTCGTCCATACTTTCTTCACCTACTGTTGCTGAGCTTGATGATTAGCTGAATTATTTGATGAAAACAAACATCTGATCCGCAATAAAAAATATTGCCTTCATAGCTACAGTACTTGAGGTTAAAATGATGTATGGATAAATACGGTTTATAGATATCGATACTACATAGATAGTTGCATAAGTTTCGCCCAAATGAAATAATAAAGTGCATAAAAAAAAGAAACTTCTACAGATAAAGTTTGATAAAAAAAAAAAAAAAATAGGAGTCTATTGCACTGTAAGCAATAACTTCTTATGTCATCTGCAAAATTATGTACCAAGATGCCAAGCCGTCGATATGGCTAACAAGCTAGCCGTGCGGAGCAACGAATTTCAAAAAATTTAACCATGTAATAAATCGGTGCCACGTAACGCAAACATTATTTACTTGTCATTTCTTCTTCCCTGATGTTTATTCCTAGCCTCAACAGTTCAGTTGAAAAATTAAAACAGTTTCAAACCGAGTCCAGTTTCAACGAAACCATAAAATATATTTAAAAAAATCCTAGCAATATTTGAGTACAGATTACAACAGATTGACGGAAAACACTCGTAACACTACATTTCAAAATCGATGTCTAAATTAGAAAAAAAACTGTTCACC
Organism: Neodiprion pinetum; assembly: GCF_021155775.2. Lineage (NCBI taxonomy): Eukaryota > Metazoa > Arthropoda > Insecta > Hymenoptera > Diprionidae > Neodiprion > Neodiprion pinetum. The sequence continues at coordinate 11,833,975 of NC_060232.1, forward strand.
ATAGGACCTCCAGTCGTAGGTACAGCATAGCTGAGAGAATTGCTACGTCTCATCGTGGTATCACCTCGTCGTTCAATGCATACACCTACTCGTATATTCGCGCGCCAACTTGTCTGGCGTATAATAATTCAAACTGTCATACCATTTTGTTTGCCAGGTTCGTAACACCCGTTCATATATCGTACAACGTCTTTCAAGCGTGCGTGAGATGTACAATCACAGGTACCAGCTCTATACCCACATTTACATCTATGCGTACACGGCGTATCATGACTATGAGAAATATACCGGCGGATAATGTTCGCGCGGCATTTTGCATACGGGTATAATTATTCCAGTTCAAGCCATCAGCCGGCGATTATCTCTTGCATAACAATCAGGTATACGATGTATCTGCATGTTAAGGCGTGTAAACGGTTAGTCGTGAAAACAGGGCGTGCCAAAGATGATTTTAGGTAGTAAGTTGTGTGTTTATCTCGACAACAATACAAACCATTGTAAATGAAAATCGCGTTGCCTGGCGCGTGGCGTCACTTTCGCCGGGCCAATTAGAGCACCGAAGTTCAGTGTTGCCACTTTGGTAACTGGGAATGTAGCAGCTCTGTGAAAAAAATTTACTAGATAGGTCGTAGAATGTACCGAATGGTGTTCAACTGTTGCGAGGTTATGTTTCTTGCCGCCAGATGGTGCTTTCATTGTTTTCGTATTTTTCAGTGAGGTAGGATACCGAAAGCAGTGTTGTCAACCTTAAGGAAATTTTTTCAGATATAAAGAAATTAGAGCCCGCTGAAAGGAAGAAGAAAAATTGTTTTCTTATTTAGAAATGTTGTCGTTTAGGCCAAAATCTGAAAAAAATCTGAAGATCTCAAACTAAATCTCAAGACTAATAGCGAAATCTCTAAAAATGATCTGTGAAATCGAAACAACAACCTAAAAAACAACCACTTGTGAGGTTTCTGAAAAAATATGCACTAAGCAGTGGCGACAGTGGCGACAATCATAGACTGGGAAACAGCTAATTTATATTTTATTATTTATAGATTTCGTAGATTTTTTGAAAATCGACAAATTAACTATTCAGTATTAACCCCTTATTGCATGAATTATAAAGGAAATGAATAAAATTTTTACATTTACGCGAATAATTTGACAATTTACACTTACCGTAGACAACAGAAAATACGTTCAGTTACACAAAGTGTAAAAATTAGTATTCAAAGTTGGTTTTGAAAAAAAAACCTTCTAACATACGGAAAAAAATAGAACTTCAGCAGCCAAATGGCTTTGTATGCGATAAGAGGTTAAATACTGAAAAATGGATAACAATTTCCGTTATTTGCTTGGGGTGTGGGTTGGGTTGCTTGGAGTATGACCAATTGACTTGGTGTTGGAGTTTGGATAATTATGGTTTATCTGAGTCACTTTTTCAAAATTTTCTTACTTTCTGTTTAAATTTTGTCCGTTTCTTGTTTATTTACGAATTTCTATTGTTTCGAGTTTCATTTAAAAGGAAATTGACTTCAAATTTTCGTTTTCCTCTAAAAAATGTACCAAACAAAGAAAGCTAAGGAAATTTCGACCACCTTCTGATGATTTGCTTGCTTCAGGGGTTGGCAACACCTGTCTGAAAGGTCTCTTTCAACAAGTGGCGCATGCGTGGCCTACACAAAAGTGTACGAAATTCCCAAAGTTTAAATTTTAACTCAAGATCTGTACCAGTTTATGGAAAATGGCCTTGAGATAAATACAGTTTCCAGACCTTAATCTCTTCCATACCAGATATTCTTGATCATGGAGTACCTAGTACATCTGATCCTTGATCGGGTAAAGTCCATTTCCAATTCAATTTCGCAAATGCAAGTTCACTAAAATATTTCCAAACGTACTAAAAAATCACAAAATGTACCAGCGTAATAAAAACAATTGAAATGTACTAGAAAATGACAATTTTACTAGAAACGGCAACACTGCCGGACCGAACGTTCTTGTCCACGGCGTCATCTTTTATCAGTGACATGCGCCGTGAGTGGGTGCGATAAAGTCAATTAGCCGATGCCTGGCATACTGCAACCGTATGCAATTCCGGCCTCGAGCACGTGGCGGCCCCTCCCGCGTACCATAATTGTAAGTTACGTAAAAGACCCGAGACCGTAGGTGACGCACAATGCCAAGGCTACGGACGGCACCTTCATGCACGCAATAAATTTATACCGCTCGTGCGTATCGCGCACGCAAATTAACCTGCATGCCGGCGTGTGCGAGCACCATTATGGGAACCCATTACTGGACAGTGTTTGTAGCTATTGATTTGATTTACCAAATATCGCGCGATCAAACGGGCAAAAGAAATGCTTGTTCTTTTATTCGTTTTACCAAAAAAGTTATATAGCAAAACAATAATTTGGAGTATCGAATGAAACCTGCATACGTATAATTTCAACCACCTATGCTAGGTGAAATTTTGTGAATTATTCATGACATTCGTACAAGAAAGCCTCAATTCCAAGTACCTATATTATTTTCACTATTTAAGCTACCTCGCATAATAGCTATTTATGTGGCATGCCCGTAAACCGCCTGTTGTTTTGACAAGGATAAAGATTTCAGGACGAGCTGAAGGCGAGCCGGAAGCGAGCCGGAAACGAGTACTGAAATTATCCGAGCAAAAAAAACGGTTTACGGGCATGCCACATACAATTTTTTTTACGGGATGGGAATTGAAAAGCAAAACGAAGAGTGAGGTTATGTCGCGATCCGTTCGACGAAGCTACTTTATTCGGCAGTTTGGGATGCGCACTTCGAACTGCGCATCAAAACTGCGGAATAAAGACTTTATTCCGCAACTTTGTTCGCTGCCGTAGAAAGCGTCACTTTACGGAACGAAAACTGCCACAAAAAGTGGACTTTTCAATACCCATGCCGTAAAAAAATATTTTTTGTGTCGATCGAAGCATTAATTTATAAAGACGTGAATCAAGTTTAACTTTTTCTTTTTTTGTATTTGAAGAACGGTAAGGATAAAAAAAACTGCCCGATGATATAAAGTGTGTTACGAGTAGATTACTGGTAATTGTTAAATACATAATTTCAACTACTTCCGCTATAATATCCATTAATTTTAATCGAATATCAATTATAATTAATTACCCGGATTACGTACGAATTACATTAGAAAATTATTCTTTTGCTGGGGCGAAGGTGTTACACAGCTTTTAATTTACGAATAACTTGAAGGCTTTCACACATTTCTCTATTTGTAAGATTAGACGAATTATTAGACATTTATTTCTCTGCAATTAGTTTATGAGTGTGTAATAAAACTTTCGCCTTCAAACCAAGAAAATGTGGAAGGAATTAAAAGACCTTGTCTATATCAGAAAAATTCTATCAATATATAAAGTTATGTTTGAACAAATAAGCGATTAATAAATATTTTGTGTGATATGGGTCATTCGTTCGAATGAATATTTATTTATGTCACTATGGTTTTTCTTGAGGATATATGAAAACTATATATCCACCAAAAATTCTGACAACGTGACCGAATCTGTAGGTTGTTTCTCCATCAAAGAAATTCGAGTGGAATCGTGACTGAAAATTTCATAACTGATATTTGAGCAAGAACAAGGATGGTGATAATAAATCTTGTATTATTTTTGAAAATAAAAAATATTCAGTTTTCAGAATGCACTCATCGACTTGTAACGAAACTATTAATGAATAATGTATAGATACCAAGAAATAGGCGAGGGACTTCATTTTATTTACGTAGACTTTAAACGTCAGGGAAGAAACTAGTTTTTGATGGTAATTCGACAAATACAGGTTTAGTTGTGTATAATTAATATTCAGTTAAAATTCCTAAAAATCATTAGAGATTAGTGAAATAATCATAATGATTCTAAAAGCCACTAAAATTTCAAGGAAAACTGCAAAATTATTAACCAATTAGCCAAACTTTGCAAGGATCGTATAAAAGGCAGGCTAGAAGCTGAAAGTCATTCGGATGAATTTGAATTTATAGTCGTTTCAAAACGTATAATAATAAACAAGTGTAGAACTATAATACGATAACAGAGCCGTTATTGTTACCGATAAGCCTGCACAAGCACATGTATAAAACGTGGATAAACGCCGAGATAAATAACAAGTCTGCATGTAACCTCGTACATCTCGAACCGCTCTCGTAAAAGTTCTCAATTATCATCGAACGTCACAGACTCAACACAAACCTGACCTCAATCGCGAGATAAAAAACGGAGAGTCTCAACACCGGCGAAACCACGAAGGATGATTTACGATAGTCAAGATGTATGAATTTTTAATCATCACCTTCCTCGACATCTGCATCATAATCCATATCGTGAAAATCGACGTGTTGCCCAACGGTGCACGGGCAAATAATTTACACAGCTGCACGCATCGGAATATTTTATCCGCAAAGGCCGGAGAATTGTAGGCATAATCGTCGTAATACCGCAGTGCAATATACAATGGAAAACAGCAGACGCAATGCGTGCCAGCAGAATGTAGGATATCGGTTTTATCAAGTATACACGAGCAGTATCGGCCACTGCACGTTTCCATGACTTTAACAAGCCGCTTGAACTCCAGTGTCCGCAACGATATGTGCCTGAACGTTTCTTACATAACAGATCTATACCGTGTGCCCGTGAGGAAAGTGCGCGTGCGTCAAGTCGTTCGAATTTTATTGGCTGACAGTGACCGCCTGATTGAGCAGCCGACGCAATACCAATCGCGACTTTCAGAAAATGTCCCTAGGAGCCCACAGCTACCTGTGCGGCAACTGCTTGCGGTGTTGTTAAAAAAAACAGTTCGTTTATCCGGAGCTAATCCGAAGTAAAATAAATCAGTCACACGTTGATCGTGTAAATCAAATCGTGGGATTCCTTCGACGGTCAATTTATTACTGTAATCCGGAAATCATTATTAACAAAAATACTTTACAAAAACTTCGCGCTTCCCTTGCGAACTAGGAAGAGGTTATATTCGCACATAATTGGGCTCCTAGGGACATTTTCTGACAGTTGCGATTGGTATTGCGACGGCTGCTCAATCAGGCGGTAACTGTCAGCCGATAAAATTCGAACAACTTGACGCACGCGCATAAGGTGCGCACTTTCCTCATGGACACACGGTATATTTAAGATATAGACACGGCGGCGAGACGAGCAGTGAAAGGGAATAAACATTTTTTGCTTCTTTTCTTCTCTTTCCCGCGAGATCGATTGTTACTCGAAACTTCTTCTTATTTTCGTTCTGTTTCCATCTATGGTACATAAATTATGCACTCAGTATACGCAAATCCTTCGCAAGAATATCATGTTGTACGTATCGAAGAAATTGAAAGGAGCGGTTTCTGTAATGTTACTTTGGTGCCCACTTTTGGCGGGCGATTCAAAATCGATTCAGAGTTAATTATTATCTTTTGTCATTTGTTTCTTATCTCATTCGGCAATTGAGTAGCAAGACGCGGCGAAGCTCAACTCTAACACGCGTTGCGTAATATCGCGAAACTGCACCATCGAGTTGCATAATTACGCCACACGCATGCCGAGAGTGCTAAATCTGCAGTCGACAAGAGTAATTTGTTTCATTGGATGGTGGGGAAGTTGCGTTCTATAGCGTTAAACCGAGTGCTGAGCCAAAGCCAGGAATCAATCGAGCTATTTTCTTTTCGCGTCAGAATTTGCCGAGCATAATAAGATTATCTTTCATTTATCACTTTGCCGATACGTGTATACGTATAGGATAAATTCATTATGAAAAATATGGAGGTGAAATGCATTTGAATATACTCACCAATAAATGTCAAGCGTATTGTGGAGGAATTTCAAACGCATTGCTTACCTGTAACAAAGAGAGACATGATTTTAAAAAAATTACAACATCGATTCAATTTCTGGTTTCAATCATCTCCTGCTTACAACGTAAATTTAAAATTTACGACACGGATTCGATGATCAGGGTGTCCCATATTTTAGAATCCTATTTATTCCTCCAAAGTCCCAAGTCTTGAATAACGCGAAACGAACACGGTATAAAACTTGAATGTTAATATCCGTTTGTCAACGTTCTGTACAAATAGGAAATAATACATAATATTTGAAATAACAACTGTGGTGTAAAGAGGTTCAAGAACTTCAAACATGAACGTGTATACATACATGTGTAAAAAAAAGTAAAGAGCCATTGTGCGAACTGATTATGCAAAAGCTGAGTTTACAGGTGAGTGTACACGATTTCACTGCCACGAGAACGAAGTCAGTGCTTGTAGTAGAAAAAGTCTTCGTATAGCAAAATCGTGACAAACGGGTAGAGCGAAAATGCCTTGGCCGTGGTCCGCTGGCTTTCGTAGGAATTATGCAATACTCGTGTTCTATCTTTGGTTGAAAATGCAAATACACAATGCTCGTGCAGCGGCAAGGTCTGACAATCAGACTCGCTTTGTTCCCAGTGTGCATCGTAATTGACGAGCAAGGTAACGGGTATAAAGTGTTACCGATGGATCACCTCCTGTTTCCGAATCTCTTGAGCGATTGATCGCGCCTCGCTCTGTCAACCATTTCAATAACATTTCCGTGGGCTGTAGGTGTTTGCTGTTGAATGAATTTAATGAAATGAGAAGCCTGGAATATATCCTGAAATTGGACTGATTTCTCACACTGCCCTGACTTTCAGAGGTGCCGGAATAATGATTTATTTTTTGCACGTAACCAATTTTATTTGCAGTTCCTGTGAATTGTTTCACATTTTCACCGTTAGATACACGCTTACTCTATATTTCAGGGTTCGAATATGAATTACGATTTGGTACTTCGATCGCTGTATATTTTATCAGAGAGGATATATCTATTTTACCGACCAATTACTAATAGAATCTATAGTGTTATGTTTATTCTCGTCAAAGCTACATTACGTATATTTGATCAATTTTTACAGGCATGGTCCAACTTTTTCAATTGTTTTCAGATAGAATTGATTAGCTGCGCGTAGGCCTGATTGTAAGACTAAAAGATGTAGATAGAGTCAATTACTCAATTTCCGCAAGTGTGGCCAAAAGATTTTGGAACGATGAACAATTGAATCTAATTAAGCGAACAAAATGTGTATCGATTCAATTAAATCTGTAGACAAACGAATTTATGCAAGCTCTGATACATGTCTGCCATACACAAAAAAAAAAATCATCTTCGCAGCTGTTTCTGTGAGCAAAATATTTCATTATTTCTGTGCAATTGAAAAAAATATTTACCCATTACAACCCCGTGAAATTTATTTTTTTCCACGTTATTTTATAAAAGGCAATAAACACACCCGTGTGATTATGATCCCGAGTTCGGAGGAAGACCGGTACTCGTACAATTTTAGTCAAGTGTCTAAACAAATTGGCAAACGATCGTGGGAAAGTGGAAATCGATCGTTACCAGTCTCCTAGGCGCAGTAACAGCGGAAACATACATCGTGCGAGATAAGAATGTTTCCGGTGCTGATTCACCTTGTTGGCTGCTGCAGCGTGACGCTGTTGCATTTTACTTTTCACTACACACCATGAACACATAAATTCTGCATGGATCGTCACAGGGAGATATGTGTGAGTTTGGGTTATCTGTTCTGCAGAATTTATTTGCGATGTCAAGGCAAGCGGATACACGAGTAATTACAAATGCAATGCGCGTGCATGATTCCTTGAATACAATTAAATATTGTGCAGCAGTCAATCCCGATTCACTCAGCTTAACGTGAAATCTCTGAAAATTATCAATATTCAGATTGTGATGCGACATTTTTATTTCTATGATCAATACTTGCGTTGTCTGTACAATGTATAATATTGAATTTGGCACTCACAATCATACTCGAATGTTCCAGGAACTGCAATAATACGCTTAATTATTTGTGCATATATAACGTCGAATTATAATTGGCGGTTGAGAATCAGCGCCAAATTCACTGCACAGCTGTGTGCATCAATGTGTATTAATGCCTTCCCGTTCCGACTAACTTGTTTTCGGTTTGAAACAAACAGCGAGTTCGATTCTATAAGAATTACGTGATAACGACTCCCAATCTCTCACGTCGGCTGCATCACCGGTCATTGTTACATAATTCCAATAGAATCTAGCCCGCATTTTGTTTCGTACCGAGAACAAGTTAGCCGGAAAGGGATTGCACCAATGAACATTACCGCACACGCATAATCGTATACAGAGTGAATTCCTAACGACTGCACGTTCCGTCGTCTGCTAAACTTTAACGCGCACGCGGTACAATCCGAGAACAATTGTTTACGAGAGCGACCAACCGTCATAAATGTAACCTCCAACTGCCAGCGACAATTGTCAAAATTTTTGAGGTTACATTTACGACGGTTCGTCGCCCTGGCGAACAATTGTTCTCGGATTGTAGCGCGTGCGCGTTAAAGTTTAGCAGACGATGGAACGTGCGGTCGTTAGGAATTCACTCTGTATATGCATGAAGAGGTAAGATTTTCGAGCCAATAAAATTCGCTGACCATTTATTAATACGCGTACTCTTTTCTCTCATCTGGCACTGATCCAGGCGGGAAAATCTACGCTAACGAGGATCCGCATGGCTTGAAGGTATTGCAGTGTCACTTAGCAGAGGGTTGGCCTATGATTTGGGGCTTCGTGGGTTTAAAATTTTCGTTCTGGTGTAGCACGTGTCGGTGACGTGCTTTCGTCACCAGTCCTTGTTTTCCACAATTTTATAACCCAAACATTATCTCTCCGCATCGATCAAGTTCGCCAAGGTCTCGGTCGAAACTACTTCATCGTATCATCATCACATACACGCGCCGTAACTACGACGAATTAATTCAGCGCTGTTCAGTATCTTTCCGCCTGAGCGTACACAGATATACTTTGCAAAAATAGACGAGGTAAGTTATGTCCGCTTTTCTCTCACCTCCGGCTATTTTATTGCGGGAAGCATCGCATTTCGCGATATTTAGCGTAACGATCTATAGTTCAATTCGAGTGATCGTTACTTGGCACCACCTTCAGCGCATTTCCGTTATCATCATCATCATCTGTTCTCGCATAATTTTCACCGCAATTTTCAGCTCTTCCTGTTGCAAAATATGTCAGGAAATTCTTCCAAGAATTTCAGCGAATAATCCAGCTCCTTCGATCTTCTTCTATTACAGAATCATGACTTCGTCGCAAAATTTCCTTGTCGTAAAAACCTAGTATTCGTAGGTGTCGCAAAATGAGAAACGAAGATCAGCGTTTGCTGAAGGAGAACCGGTTCCGTGTAGATCCCGGCAGGGTTTCCTAGGGAGACGTTATCTCCGGATCTGCAGACTACGTCACTCCAGGGGCTGCTTCACCGGTCGTCTCGAGAATCACAAAACGAGAATAACAATCCCCCGAGATATCGAGTAGATTTCGGGACAACGGCTCCGAGAGATCTCCCGATATAAGAAGGAGAATTGTTTCTTCACGAGATCGCCGTGAAGGTCATTGGTTACTGGCGAACCATATTATCGACTATATTCGTTATGACAGATTCGTTTCTTATCACCAATAGGTGATTATTTCGCTATTTTTCAAAAAGATTCATGATTTGGCCTCTGTTATTTTCATCTTTTTTTTTATTTTTTATCCTCTTTGTTTTCCAATATTTCTCGCAAACAAAATTTATCGAATATGGATCATATGCAGCGCGTTGTTTTCCGCACGTCTGCAACTTCGTCAATGAACATATTATGTAGAAGATAGAAGTCTTTTATTTAAAAAATACGCATAACCGCCTTGGATTATGACTCGGGTTTTGAAGTGATACGCCGATTTAACATTGAACAACAAAGTCAATGTTGTCCGATTAAAATTGTGACGAAAAGAATGCTCGGAATTATACAGTAAACAACGAATAACAATATAGATAGTAATAATACACACGTATAATTCAATGCCGCGACATTAAAAATGTTGAAAATTATGATTGTCAATTTGCACTTTGCCCCTACGGTCAGAGGTTTTCACAACTTTTCTGATTGCTCTCTGTCACTTTTCCACGCGATTACGCAACTGTTTACATTATAACGATACGGTCTATGAGCGAATATGTTTATAATGTTGATATTATTATTTTCTAATCAGATAAAATATATTAGGCGCAGGTAGACTATATAAGTACACATAGGTAAGTACTAGTGTTCGTGTATGTATTATTATTCCATGTGCGAAATTTTCCCGCGATAATTACCCGCGTGTATGTGTGATTTCAGATTCAATGCATCCGTCCGATAATGAACTTTTTCATCTATTCAAAGTTTAACACTTTGATGAATATCAGCTTTCGGTGTTCTTTTATAACATACACACATGTTATTATATACGGTATTATTATATGCATAGGTGTTAACAGACATGTCATTGGTATAATTATGCGCACGCGTGCTCGCATTTATGTGACGCGTGTATCCATTTATATCTGAGCGTTTTTAAACCTGGCCAAGTCCCATCGAGAGTCGATAATCATTCACCGTCAATTTTGACGTCATCACAACTCGGCCGTAGATACAAAATGAGAACTTCTTAAATTACAATACAACGAAACGAAATGATCAGCCCCATTATGAAAAATGTTTTCAGGCGAAATAAATTCCAGGCGATTATTAGTCAGTGCATTCGATATCGAACCGCGGCTAGAAGCGCGGATTTTACGCTGCTGCCATATCTCAACATCCAGAATCTCAGACGCCGCGACGCCGCGACGCTGCGAAACCATTTTAGGCGGAAATCAGGGCCCTGCTTGTGTTCCGATTCAATAACTCGTAACTCCACAACTCAGAAGCTCCTGCGCATCGAATTCACCACGGTTTTCTCGATTTTTATCCATCAATGAATTCATGAGTTCATTTTATTCCACTTTCCAATACATCCTTAGATCGTAAATTTCTACCATTGGATTAGAAATTTTTAAATCGAAGAACGTTGCAGGAATTAGAGTAGACTTTAAAAATGTTGTTTGAGGTTCAAATCGATGCATCATATTGTACCTAACTCTGTATACGTGAATTCGACGACACTGTGATGTTAGAAAATCTCCAATCAAAGTTCGTGTCATTATGTTTCACCCTTGGATTATTACAAGACCTTCAAGTAGTACAAGCAGATCGAATCAACGATTGGCGCAAGCGCAAATAAAATGGCCGCGACTTGAATGAACAGCTGATTTCCATGCGGCCAAAATGAAGAAGACACAAAACGCGAGAATAATTCGGTTTCATCCATTGCAGGTGCAGTTACACTTTCTTATCGTCAATATTTCCATTCCAAAATGGTTGTTGTATATTGATATAGCTGTAAGATAAATTGTAAATACATGCAACTCCCATCCTGCGCCGCATTGCGATTCGGAAGCAATTGAGCGTGGCTGGCATAGATGTATGTTTTACAGCAAGTAGCAAGAATTAACTGGCCAAAGTTGCGAATGAATGGCTCCGCGTTGCGTTTCATCGCGAAATTGTGGAATTCCATTAGCAGTACAACAGCTGAACGTTGTACTTACACAAGCGGCAGCGCGAACTTCTCGCTGCGCGATGACGCAACAATCTCGTAGAGCAAGATTTTTATCCAAAAATAACCGACTTATATAAGCCGATGTTAATATCGTACATTGACGACGAACAACAGACGATACGTGTGTCGTATACGTGTATTTTGAACCCCCTTTTGTTAGTGGAAAGTTAGTTAGACCGAATAGCAAACATCTAAACTTCCGCATATCAGCTCTATACCCGATATTTTGCAAACTGCAGATGCTGCTGGTCGATCAATAGCTATGCCACACTTTTACAGCTCGCTAGACGATAAGTCAGATTGTGAACTCATTTCATGTGACTCTGAAGACGCACGAATAACGAAAATAAAGTAATAACCAAACCTTCAATTAGGGTAGGAAAGTAAACTAATTAAGAAACCATCGATTCAATTGCACAAGAATTTAAAGTAAGCATTGCAGATTAAAAAGAACAATCAGGAAAACTAACTGGTTTGAAAAAATCGATTGCAGACCTTCCCGCGGTTCCTGTTATTTGCGAAAAATTTTTATCTTCCTAGTTTTTACTCAGGAATGATTCGGTCAATTTTGCTCAAGATCTAACCAGCTCTTAGTTAAACGAGGAAGATGCAATGGATTAAATTTACCGTAAATTGTTCCATCCATTTACGAGTTATTGTGAAACAAAGAAAATATTATCGTTCCTGCAGAAAAAATAAAACAAAAATGGAGTAGCGTGACCGGTTATGCTCAAAATCAATATGTGAATTACATGATTCAACTCTGAACAGTCGTTTTCGAGGTGTCCTGTTACAAATAAAGTAATCACACGCATAAACATCCATCTGAAAATAGTCGGAGACGATATCTAAACCTATCGAAACGTGAAAATTCGACTTTTCACATTCGGGGAGCAATTACGAATTCCGCAATCAGCGATCTGCTGTGCGACAGAATAGCAAATGCAATTAGCCTAAAGGATAACAACGTCGGCAAGTGCTTGAGGCTTGATCATGATCGAGGCAAAATGAAAGATGAAAAAGGCAGGCGGAAATCATGGCTCGTAATCGAGAGTCCCGTTAGTTCTTCGATCGGCGAATGGACAAGGCGCAGTTGCGTATGTCGTAAACGCGTATAATATGTGGCAGTACGTACAGTTGTGCATGATTGCAAAAAGTCGCGTACACACCGTTCCGGAGATAAGAGGCGACTGCAGGTCTGGCGAAGTCAGATATCGACGAAGCAGCCTCGCCGCGATGCGATAGTACGATATGTAGTCTCTGGTAAATACCGAGAATCGTACATGGTCTACAAACCGAAGTGAACACGTGAAACGAACACGGAAGTTCATGCGACGTGTGTAATTTGCGTAAACGGAGAGGTGGGGGGAAAAAAAAAATGGAAAAAATACACGGGTACGTTATCCTTGTTTGTTTGCACAGAGAGTAACTTTCTCGCCTGACACTTGTCCTCTTTTACCAAGGAACATTATCCGGAGGAGTGAATTTCACGCTAAGTGATGTAGCCACACGCATAAAACTGCTGTACATGTTGGTCAAATCGCAAGGAGATCTACGACCATTGCTCGATGAAAGTTTTATGGCACAGGTGCGGCCGCGTAAAGGGTTATAATATGTTACAGGTATGAGGAAAAATAATTGAATATTGCGAAATAATTAAGTGCACGTTATAATGGCTACAGGTGTTATATTAATTTATACCAGTCTGTATCTTACGTATAGTGATTTATCGTCAAGAAGATATGAATATTATTTTGTAATACGTGAAAAACGAAAACGTTGTGCCTGTAATTTACGTTACGTACAGAATTACCCGCGGATTCGTTAACTTTGAACAACGATAAACATTGCTTTAATCAATCGTCATTTGCGTCTTTTCTCGGTGTTTTACGTAAGATATACAATCTTTTACTCGAAATGTAAATAGCTTGAATTTTTGGTACGCATTAATTGTGCGGACATTATACTTATGCCTGAAAGATACATCAGTTCCATAAAAAGTGCGAAAATATCTTCGCAATCGTTGTACAAATAGTCTGATTTTAATTCCTCCACAAATTTGTCGGATGGTGTTTTTTTCCCGGCGATATCAATTAACCCAAGTTATATAAACTGATATTTTTGTAAATAATTGCTTTTTCTGTTTGTCGAAATTTTTGCCGGAAAAAACTACCGATTCAAGTTTCGTACAATTAGAGGGAAGGCCAAGCGTCTGACGTTACCTATCCAACGCGCCTAGTGATTCATTGCCCAATTCCCTGCCTGATTACTACACTAATCACGGCTATTGTCCCATTGTCTTCTCCCTCTTTCACTCTTTTATCTTCTCGTATTTCATGGTCTATTTTATACTCTTACTATGTAAGGTAAGTGCCGATGTTATACTTACAAAGCTATTCGTGCACCTTAACGAAATATGATCTGCACATGCTTCACCGTAACTCTTCAACCTGCCGGAGAGACCGTAAAGCTGCTTGAATCGTAGCTTGAAAGTGATATCGTTACTTCACGTGAAAGTGTAATAGCTGCATAGATTCTCACGCGATGATCGAATTCGTTGGATGGATAAATAATGTGGATAGCGACGAAACGTCGTACCTACGATCGGTGTACAAATAAACCCGGATTGTTGTGGTTGCGGTTGGATCGGTTCCTCCTTGTGGGTCACAGGTCAATCTACTTAGCACTTTCCCTTCTCTCGATACCGCGGGATTCCGTGTTACTGCAGATTTACCGCTGTGGCCGTGTACCAACGCTTGAAAAATTCAGAATTCTATTCGCCGTTCCGCAATGGTGATGGATGAATGGATATACGTGTATGCAGAAAACCGCGGGTGCGGATAATAATTTATGCAAGACATCTGCATACCGCCGCATGCTTTCCCTGCCTATATTGCATGTGCAGTGATATCGAGTGAAAGTCGGAATATTTGTTGCAGTTAAGTGAACCAAAGAAATTGAACAGAAATAAATAGTACTCGTACACCCAGCGATATAAATACGCCAATTTCAACCTCGTGGAAAGCAACTTAAAAGACACTTAGAAGAATCTGTTCGAATTTTGGGATCACCAAGAATTATGCCCATTTTTCAGCTAGTCAGTAATGATAATTCAACATGGTTTTGCCCTTTTCGAAGTTTAATTCCGTTAAAACCGTTTGAAGGTTTTAGAATAGCAAAGCCGGTTCTGGACACGGATTGCTTCACCGATATTTATCGACAGTTAGCCAAGACTAAAAACTTTTTGTAGAATGTTCGGCGCTGAAGGGATATCCATCAAGTGATAAAACAGTCTAGTAAAAGGTTTGCGTATCGGCTAAGTGTCGGTAAAATGTTGGTATAGGAATCTGTGTTTAGTTTCACAGTATAACTGCTAATTCCCGGTCCTTGACGTCCCGGCGCAATTCATTGACCAAACTGGCGAGCCACGAACGCGAGATACACATGCGACGATGTGAATTACGCGAGGCGAAGACACGTGAGCCAAGGAGCACATGTTGGTTGTGGTCACATGACCGCACCGCCCACCGAATGACTGACTAACTATCTGTGAATGACCTGATTAGCGGAATTGGATGATTACCTACAACGTCTCAGTGGTTCTCAGGGGGTTTCATCGACCGATTACGATACCTCAATCGATCCGTTCCGGTATGCGGTGCAATGATGCAATTATTTTTAACAAAGTTGGGAACCGTCCGCAGGCTGCCTGGATGCCTGAATGCTCGAGTGCCGCCGCCAGGCTGAGAGCCTGAGAGCCTCCGACGGACCAACTGCATCCTTGTCTACAGGAAATGGTTCATACCAGACGATCATTGCAGCACCACTCAAGTACCCGTAGGTCCGTTTGTCCGCGGAGTATTTGAATCAACCATGGTTAACGAGGAAGAGATTTTCTCAGCTTTGTACAGGATATTACCGCTCTTGCCAGATCCCTTCCGTTACACACCCAGCTTTTTCGCTTGCGAAATGGGCTGCACGCTTGAGCCGTATTATAAGCTCTGTCAATTTGTGATGTTAGTTGCCGCACCTTATCACACGACGACTTGGATTAAATTAACTTATACGCTTCGACGGATACATATGAACTAGAAAAGTATGATAATGATTTTGAAAAATTGAATCTTCAATGCCCCAACTCCAAATTTTATGTCGCATTATTTCAATCAGCTGAGGACTAATTGCTTTTCTTCCATGTGAGTTATTCCTTACACCGCGATAAACGGCGATAATTAATACCTGGAAAATTCGTTGAGAACCATCTCAAAGTCTGCATTGTTATTACTGCAGATTCAAACAATCTAATTGTCTTCGCCATGGCACTCTAGATTTTGAATGTCATAAATTTTCACATTTCGAACTAGCCAGGACTAAATTTTTAAGAATTGTTGATTACTCTATTCGCATAAGTTGCAATTTACACTATCAAGCAGCCATAATATTATGGAACATATTGAATTGACATTTCGTTTCTACGTGCGTGGATAAAAAAAAAAAAAAAAAAATTTAATGCAACACTAATTAATATCGATGTACTTTTTATCTTCATTGACGCGGACGTGGGTCAATTTGCATGAATTGGTTACATAATTAGACTATTATCGTTATCAATCGTAGACGTCTGGCGATTTGCCGGGATATCCAGAGGTGATTCAACTCTGCACTTCCGCTGACCAATATATGACTTCATCTAAAGTTCCACCGCGACAAACGGTCGCACGGTTGATCGGTTGCAATACGACCTTCGGCGTGTTTATGTCGTGATAATTGATGCACGTTGCAGACATATTTCTTACAATGCAGATTTGCAAACGAGTCAGTCTATATCTCTGCAAGAGATTTCGATTCTACAGCTTTATTTCTTGTAGATACAATCGTGTATTTTCAATTAGAAACAAATAATAGTATCAATTTACGTGGAAATTGTCTGAAAAATGAACGATGAGGAAGATTTGTCATAAAATTTATCAAACGCCCTTCGTGACTAGCAATAAGAAAATAATGACTTCCGAAACGTTAAGAAAAATGATGATTCCTAAGATGCTGAAATAAAACAAAAAAAAAAAAACAATCTGCATCCTCATCCGGGCTTTTGATTTAAACTGTAGTTCCGATTGTTTTAAAGTAAATTCTTTTTTTTTCATTTCCCTATCAGATGTGACATATTTTAATTTTTCAACCATGCCCTTCGTGATGTTTACGCTACGGAAACCGCAGACAGCTGTATATCGTTGAATTTCATCCTTGACCAGACGTACGAAGAGTAAGAGTTTGCTGTTGCCGAATGTCCAAAAATAACATATCGCGCGTTGGCTAATTGCTTAATAGTTACTTTACACTATCGTCGGACTGGAAACGGAGCCAACAGTACGCGTCGTATGATAGTTTGCTACAGAAATAAAGCATAAACGCTACTACGTACATTTTCGCTGGTTTTATACAAACAAGACAATTTTATAACCGCAGACGCGGGGTAAACGCCGAGACGTCTGGATATGATTTACCCATTAAATTCGTTACTCACTGCTGGCAACGCGCGTCATTACTCACCGAGTGTAATGTTTTATATTTATACATCGTGCGCGTAATTCCGTACGCAAGCCGCAAGACTTTTTATACTGACTAAGAAAAGTGCGAACGTAACTTTTGCAAGTTTCATCATTGCTGAACATTTGCATCCGATCGTAATACTGACAGTGAAACGAGCTGCATTAAAATTTGGATGTAACGAAAAAGACTTGCATAATTTGGGTCCATGAATAATATCAAGCGGCGTAATTACTTCCAAGTTCTCGTCATATTTACCCTCGCACACTAATTGCATGTCAACAAATGAATAATAAATAGCCTGTATATTAATTACTTATACTTCTTGAAATCAATTACCGATATGTTGTCTCGGAATGTGCGGTTAAACCGGTTTATCAACATTTGCCATCGTTGGAATTTTCATTATGCGTCTCCGTGGCAATTCTTGAAGAGATCGCGAAGAACAAAAAAGTAACAAGATAATGCAAATTCATCGGTCAAACAATAATAACTTTAAACGATTATCAGGATCCTTTTTCGAAAACGAAAATTATTAATTATTATATTTCTTCCGGCGTAAAAGTCACTTCGGGATTCTTGAACCCGCGAGACGTTAAAAACTCTTGTTTTTTACCAAAATCATGCTCAAAATTCAAAATCACCTGCCGTCTATGTGCTGCAGTAAGTATTCATGGACGTCCGATACTGTCGCTCAGACGGTAGGATTCTACGTGGGATTTATTCTAGTGGGTATATTACTTCCCATTGTCATGTCTCTTGATATATGACAGAGGTAACCTTTGCACGGATTGAAATAACGATAAATAAAAAATTATAAACACGCATAAATAAATAAAAAATCACACACATTAAATTGATCTTCTAAAATAAAATCTATTTCGAGTTTCTCGTCTGTCTCCCTTTTATGAGGCGATAAAACCTTTGTTCAGAAAATCTAGTATAAACACAGTGATCGATGTGCAGATTTGGACCATTGCGTAAAATCAAAGCAATCGAAATAATAATAATAATGAAAATCGAAGAAAAAGTAGATCACAGCTAATGTTGTGCAGAATAATTTTGTTTCACTAAATCTATGGTTAAACCCAAATTGAAAATGTCGAACAAATTTTTCTGGAGATATTATGTAATCCTCAATGCCGCGTATGCCTTCACATGTTTGGTACTTTTTACGAGAGCGAAAAATGACGCGAAACCCCGATATTGCGACGTAACTGAGTCAAACGCTATTTTCGCAACGAGTCACACGTGACGTCATATCTCGTCATATTGCGTCAAAGGATTCGAGCACGTGACGAAAAAACGTTATATTCTACATGCTACACGGAAGGTGTTATTTTCAAGACGCATATACTTACTCTTGAATGATTTGAATGATGCAAGTAACAAAATTCCAGATCAAATTTGTGGATTACGCAACATCGAGAAAAATGGACGCATCGTTTAATATATGTATAGTTCTACAAATTCGGAAGCGAAAAAAGCGTCAAAATTTCTGTACTTCAATTTTGTTACTCTGCGATATTTTGATCCATCGATCATAATTTGTCATTGCAGAAAAATCGGGTTCAAAGTCCGTCGTTAAACCTTCGATTCGAACCTTCTAAAAACTCCCCCTGATTTCGGAAGAGTAAAACTAAAAAAAAAGTAACTTCAATATTAACTTCCTTTATGTTCTAATGAAAAAATTTGTTGATTTTTATCGATCCGGTACTTTGGCGATAAATTTTGTGTGGATTATTGTCAAAAACATTAAATTTCAGCAATAGTTTTATCACAAAAACTTATTAAATAATCGTTGTTCTTTTCGATTCGATAATCTTCGAGAACGCTGAGTAGTCTGGTGGTTTTTAACGTGATTCGTGAAACTCCCTAGCGGTATAATGACTTTAATTTAAGTTGGCAATACTGGCCACCTGATGGAACACACGCGTACCACATAATTAAAAAGCCCTTCTTCCGACTCGTCGTATAGAGTCATTGTTTAATGAAATAGGAAGAATAGCAATTCGTGCGATAATCAAACTCTGAATGTACTTCGGCAGACCTTCACGGTTATTCGGGTTTCGCAGCGGAAATTTATCGCCACTAGAGAACATAACACGAGGCTAACCATGAGGCGTTTTTTATTTCCGTGAATTTTAAGGTTACCTATATATTATATCGTACAGCGTTACAAATATGGTGATCCTGAAGAAAAAAAAAAAAAAAAAAAAGCTAAAAGGAAAAAAAGAACCGTTCGTTCGACACCGATTATCCTTGGGAGATTTTTTTTAAATACTTGGCAGAAACGACAGCCTAACCGATTCTGCAATAATTTGCGCACTATTTTAATAACCTCGTAACACAATACACGCGCTACCTACTCGCCAAAAGAATTCTGCCTTATGCTGACAAAACCGGAAGTATTCCAGATGATGACGCCCCTCCGGGGTCAAGTGAAATTGCCTTTCAAAATATAGGCTAAGGTCACTTAGTCCCGAGTGCTTCTTCTGGGTAGAAAAAAAAAAAAAAAACCAAAAAAACAACGAGTTTAAATACTAATTAAATTGTCTCATGATGCGTAGCGATGCGATGTAATCGACGGTATATTATGATTGATACCCTAACTGACGGGTATGCGGATATGAGTAGAAGCCAATTGAGCCTCCAAAGTGGAGTAACGTAACGTTAAGACAAAATATCGCTTCTCACGGTTACATCAAAGTCTCAAGTGTAGTTATTTTTGCAAGCTTCCATAAACAACTAGCAAGTGTTCATTTTTTACGCATCATATGTTTTATGTATCAGCAGACGTAATTGACAGCTATAGGTCGGAACAGTAGCCATTTCAAAACACTTTATGGGCATGCTTACGGATCTCAGTAAGGATCATTCGCAAAGAATGACTTGATCCTTTTTTAATCCACATTACACGCGTATGCCGTTTCTTTGGGATTTATCAATTGCATTGAGCATAAATTGAGATAAATAATTGTTGAAAGAATATTTCCTACAATAATAATCAGTGTGTTATAATTCGGGGTAAAGTTTTCGACAATTGTTTATATTTTTCGGGGAAAACCGGCAGAATGTTGCTCATTAACGAGCAAATTAATGTTTGCCGCATCGTAAATTCACGATCATTTTTTATTTTTTTTTTTTTTTTACGCGTAGTTAGGTTGAATTTAAATGAATCTGAAAGTAGGATGGTAATACTGACGGTAGAACGGTGGCAATTTATTTGTTATAATTTGATAGCGTCGCGCCATATTGACCCGAGTACTTTGTAGAAATTATTCCCGTACGATCGAGCCTGGTTAGAAAAAAACCAGCCTTGATAGATGGTACACGAACATCGGTGGTTCTCCCACACATCACTGATGCAGGGACAGAAATACGTCGAAGCACAAGGTCAGCGATGTCGCGAATGTATTTCGAGGCACGACGGAATGTATTTATTCGTGAATAAATCGGCGGAATGAACTAAATTTGAAATCGATATTACAAATACGAGACGTTCGGACATGGTCCGGCGCCACGTGAGACTCTTTAGTCACGGTCCGTTAAAAATCCTCTTTTTCTAGTCCAATCAAAACAGATCCGAATTAAAAACATTCGGGATACGGCTGGTTTTTGAGTATAGGGCTGTTTACGAACCTCAGGAACTCAAATCTCAAGTAATTTTACAGCTGCATAGCCGACGTTTGGAGAAAGCAGAAACATTTCAGGTTTTATGCAATGAGAGAAATTTTTAGTTCCGGTTACCGCTCAGTCCTTAATTGTTTTCATTTTTTACCACAATCGAAAAATATAGTTCTAGGTACAAAATGAAAATTAGTTTTTTAGCTGTTACCGGAAAGTCTGGTATCCGTTACTATTCTTTCTCATTACGATCACTGTTACTATATTTTCTTGTAACTGTTGCGAAAATTTGATGCTTGTGCAACAATACATTGACGTTAAAGCCTTATTTTACTAAAAAAGTAGACCGAACAAACTGATTTTGCGTTGCAATTACCAAAAAAGGATCGACAATAGTGCAAAATCGTTTCGTGTACCTCGTTTTTCGTGATTCCAGCAATATTCAAACAGTTTTTATAACGATATCTGTTTTACTGAATTTTTCTAATTACTGTGACAAATGAAATTTTTCTCAGTGTACGGTTTCCTCGAACACTGATATCGATAGATAAAAAATGACTTGACCATCGTGTAGACTGGAAAATTCTACATCGAATTATGCCCTCGCATGTCGGAAACGAAGTCGGATTAACGAATTAAGACAAAAGAAATTATTTTACCTAAAAATTCCACAAATGCCGTGGATAACTGAAATTTATTTTTTCTTAACTTGTGAATCCGACTTCGTTTCAGACATGCGAGGGTATAATTCGACGTAGAATTTTTCGCTCTGCACAATGGTCAAGTCATTTTTCATCTATCGATAGTAGTTTCTGAGGAAAACTTAAATAATGTGAAATTTGCTGATTTCTCGAAACGCCGACTATAAAGCTCAAAAGTGACTCCAAATTTGAGTTCCTGATATTCGAAAATCCCTATTATATACACAGCAATGCAACCATATCACGAATATTTATGTTTCAGATCTATTTTGACTAAATTATCTCATCGTCAGCTCTCGGCTACGGAAAGAAAAATTACGATTTCCAAAACAAAAAAGAAAAAAATAAATAAAATAAAATCAAACCAACCAACATTTGTAACATCTATAACAAACGAAATGCGCGATGAGATTTCGCGAGCTTTCACTCTGATTTTTAAGTAGCTATAATATATACTTACCGAATAGAATCTCGCATTCGAAATCAGACGTCACACTCCATTCACCCCATTAATTACCGTACATATCACACATATTATACGACAGCAATATTACTATTCCTTTTCGACAGGTTGCTTTTTGATTTCCATTTATTTTTTCTCTTTGTTTTTTTTTTTTTTTTTTTTTTCATTTTGTTCCTTCATTATTATTCACCGTCCGCTATTCATCCGCGGCGAGTAAATTCGATGCTATCTGTATAATGAATGAAAATTTACGCGGCGGTAAATCGCGCGTAACAGTGTGTAAGTCGCAAAATGGGTTACGCGTAGATCGTTTATTGCGTGGCGTGCCTTTCAAATAGTAAATGTAAGAAAGGATTTTTTAAAGTCCGTGAGAGTGTAACAAGTTTGCTCGCGGTCGTTGCTGCCACGGCTAATTTCTCAAAGTTTTTTTTCATTCGTTTCTCTGATGAATTGCTTCGGTAATGGGCCGAAGCAATTTCGTCCATGTTTACGACGAGCCCCTCGAGCGTTATTAACGAATTCGGATATTTGACAGCTGCAGTTTGACCCCGTTCGCCAATTTCGCCCCGTGCGCACCGCTGATACACGCCGGTGATTATATTTGCAAACATGTTATTATATGCCTCGTGATTTTTAAATTACACCCTAGGGTAGGATACCTATAGAATTGCGCCGATGGTGCGTGCGTGAAAATCTCTGCAGATTACCGAACCTTGGCAACATTCTGTTTCGTACATATATACATATGATATTCTGTATAAACATACACTTTTGTACATACAACTGCGTGGTTTCGCAAATTTTTTGCTTATATACACACGGTGCCGCAGTCTCCGAATCTACCGATATCGGAGGACCGAGTGGAAGCCATTTTTTAATCTCGGTATCGGGTTACAATCCAATTCTCTCTTTTTTTTTTTTGCCCGTGTGGTTCGATGCATGAATGTAACCAGGTCAGAGACCTTTGAGCGTTGCCCAATATCCGATACAACGATCGTGCCCGAGGCGTTGGAGGTCTGTATTTGCGACGCGAAATGAAATTTACGGGTATTCGCCGCATGGTCGCCACGCAGGTGAAAACCTACGCAAGCTGACAATCGGATAGAGTCGAAAAATTTTGTGTTAGATCTGGAAATACACACCTTTATTTTCTGGAATGCTTTTTTTACATTTATGTGAATTTCAAGAGGTTTTTCTAAATAACAGTACCCGTATGATTTGTATGACGTTACTTGTCTACATTAACGTTGTAAATTTTGTCCGGCGATGTTTTTTCGTAACATTTAAAACAAATATTTAATGCAATGAAAATCATTGTTTCGCTTGTACATTACTGTATTTGTGAGAATGAACTGAGCATTTTCCGACTTCAAATAACTTTGACGAGTTCGGATTGCAAAAAATGGATATGTTTATGCATTCTTACGATTGACTGAATTTCAGATAATTCTAAACTTACGAACCGTAATTTTTTTTTCTAAAAATACATCGTAGCAATAACGTTTCGATCTTCAATCTAATCTGTTTCTTCGATTAAGCCTTCCTAGGTCAAGTCCCTGAGGTATAAAACTATCGGAAAACTTGTGCACTTACACCGTATATATACAAAAATAAAAGGATTCCTGGATTCAAGAAAGTTTATCACAATGAAATCAATATTCATTAATGTGTCTAAGTGATAGCTTTTCAGCAGTAAAAGAAAACAACATGTTTCACAATTGAAAGACTGTGCAACTATTGACCGTAACAGAAATCATTGTGAAATAAATACGTGAATATAATAATGATTACTTCGCAATTTGACAAACTCTAAAGTGATATGGCTGTAATCAAAAATTCAGTCTGAAATGCGAATTTATTTACTAGCTTTTTTAACCCTTTCAGTTAACATTTTTCCACTCAATATTTTGGCCTGAATTTTGTTACACGGGGATTTTTCAGGCCGCTGATAACGAAACTGAATTAAGAATTTGGATTCATTGCCGTATTGGATCCGGCATCTTGGACTTAGAAATGATCAAATTCTGATTTCAGATTGGTGCCAAAATATTGAGTGGAAAAATGTGCGACTGAACTGACTAGTCTGTTTTAGAAATTTTTGAAGCGCGACGCTGAGCATTTCACTGTGACTGAAAGGATTAAACGAACGAATGGTTTTGTCCTGTAGCAAACGAATACACGCGTTTAATTGTAAGCTGTAGAATATACAAGTGAAATTGCTCAACCGCGTTTCAACGCCATAAGGCATAGTTACAGGTAATTACTCTCGATTCTGTAAACACAGCGATAAACGGAATTCAACAACGAAATTGCGAAGCAGCAATTCTAACAGTAACGTGGCACTAAAGCATCGTTAATTTCATTCCTGACCACAACATGGCAACTGACACCTTCCGAATTCAATTCCCCGAAATAACCAATACCGTAAAACCGACGTCTGATCACGAAACGAGAAAACAAAGGAGAGAAAGAAAATTTGACACCACATTTATATTCAACAGTCCGTTACATCATACCAGCAAAACTTTTATCTCTGTAAAATAGGTACCTAATTGTGACCAATAGTGCTTAACTGTTCGCATATTGGCGACCATTTATCGCCACTTATGTAACAACGACCCCAATTGTTGTGTTTCGACAAGATATTCTCATGATAATGAATTAACATCGAAATAGCTGTTCGACCATCCGATCAATGTCAACGTCCGTTGGTACTCGTTGAATATGGGGAAATTAATTGCCAGAACAATGTCGCCAGAGAAGTTTACGAGCGAGCTATAAATGCTCGACAGTTTCGAAAAAACAACTAGACGCAACGACGCGTTCGTATGAAGGGAAAATTTTTTACCTCTCGAATCGGTATCGATTCCAAACTGCAAATAAACTCGTTTTTACACGTAGACGAAACAGCTGGAACTTTTCCTTTGCTGATCTTTGAAAAAAGTTGTTTACTTCGATCTTGTAAATCTGCGATTAAGCTCAAGTAAAGGCTTACGTTCTATGTAAGCTTTTCTAGAATCCGGAGATGGCGAATGAAATTTCATAACCTTTTGCGATTCTTCAAGTATGAGGATAGGCTTGTACGGAATTCTGTAGGCTTTGTCACGATTGGAGTTTTACACTTACGAACGGCTAAACAAGCATCGGTGACACGGCGATGTCATACGATACTTCGTCGGCAATTGACGGTATAATGTTTGTTTCATCGTTACGAATGGCTTCTTATTAATGTTATTCTACCGTTACAGGAGCATAAAAAATAGAGAAGGAGATATTCAGAAATATTCAATTCCTTGGAGAAGCAAATTTTTCTTCACAATCGAACAATGCGCTGAAATGAATAATTTATTTAAATATTTTCCAGGCATTGAAGAATTTATCGGTTACTGGTTTATCTAACTTTCATTCTCACTGAATCGAAAAAATACATTTGATTTAAACAATTTCATTTCATTTAAACCAAATGAAATATTTACAGTGTGATTCTTTTTTTGTTTCCTTTTTTTTTTTTTGTAATGCACGAATATTGACCAATCACAGTATGCATCATTTCACGCAATCGTAATCAAATCTCCAGATTACAACGCCAAGTTCGAGAGAATTTAATTTCCCTTAAAATTTTTATTCCTCACTTAAGAAAATGTCTAAGAAACTCTGCGAAATTTTTTTCCTAAACATTAAAGTAGCGTGGCGTCTTTTTTCGCTTCTTGCCAATGCTCGAATTATAACCAACTTGTAGCAAATTTTTTTCACCATTGTTAACCGTATTGCAAAATGATCAACGCGTTGAAATTGAAAGGTTGCAAATCGCGTTACAAAATGTTGGGGTCAATATACTTAGTTCGGCGGCTCATCAAATTCATAATTGGCTAATAGATCACGTATCCATAATAATTTCAGTTGTTTAAAGATGCGATCAATTTTCCAAATCTCTTTCGATCCTTGCATCTAATTGAGCATTATGGCGCCTAAATATTATAAAAAAATGTTGAATTGCCGAAAATTGAATTTGCCGAACAAGTTTCGCTTACCATCCGAAGTCCAATTTCTTCCAAAATTTAGCCGCTTGTCATTCTTACATAATGGTTATTAAAGTGAAAGGAGGAACAACGCGACTTTAACCGTACAATTAGCCAGGCACCCACGTAAATTATACTGTACTCTGTCCGACAACTCGGATTATTGAAAAGAAAAAAAAAAAAGAAAGAAAGAAAAAAACGCCACCTTTTCGCGTCTGATGCGTCACTTTTGGGAGTCAAGACGTTACTTGCGAAAATCATCACTTAATTGCGACGTAGATATGGAGCCAATATCTCGTCGCGAAATAACGACCGGTTGTGTAAAGCGATAATAATTACCGAAATAGTCTGTGATCCTTCTAGACGATGACTATAATTATAGCGGAGAGTGCACAAACTGATTGCACCATGTTAGGGATGGGCGATGTAAAATCGATTTTTTGACCATGGGTGTTTTTATGGGAACGTAGATATTTCCGATCGATGTTTTTTAAAGTCGATGGAAAATATTGAACTATCGACATCGTCAATTCGGGAGGAAATTAAATTTCTGTGCCAAACATCTGTCGGTAACTTGTCTATAAAAATTAAATACACATTACTAAGTTCGATGGTAAATCTGTACTTTCCACTAAATTTCTCACTGGTAATTAGAACACTCGATTAATTCAACCTTCTATAAATACTCATATTTTACACTTATTTTTAACAACGATGGTAATTTGAAATTTTCGCGCTCGCTTTTCTTTCCGCGATTGCAGCTGGAAGGTTTAAAATTTTCGCGCTTCTTTTCACCGTCGATATTTCATAATCGATAGTTCGATGGTAAGGAATTGAAAAAAATCGATGGTACGATGTCGATGTGTTTTTTACTACAACATCGCTCATCCTTACCGAATATGTTAATGATCGAGGAGGAAAGAGGATGGCCGAATATAATGAAACAAAGGACCAACGTTGGTCACGACGCGGTCAATTTCATTCGGCATCGCTTCGCGACGTAACGCGTGATGCTATTCTCGTCAAATAGGTTAACTGCTTCATCAATAACGCTTAGCCAGCCTACTTGTCGTCGAGCACATCACACCTCCGTTTGAAATCGCGATAGGATGAATACGGCAGCCGCGAAAGAATCGCACGTTTCTTACAAATTTCGCACTGCCGTTATCGTCCAGCTTTTCTTCAGGTATATTCCCGGCTTCCCGGTTTTCCCGGTGAGTGCCGAACGTGTAAAAGTAGGTACCGCACACGATGAAGATCTTTTGGAAACTTGCCCGAAGTATTTTGCTCAAAACAAGCAGCAATTCGTAGCTGTGCGTGGACTTGAATAACAAGACTCTCAGGATATAATATTTTTTCCAGCGTAAGAAACATTTACGGATGATATTATTTCACACGTTTCCAAATTTTTTATATAACCTTTCTAAATCTAAAGGGGATCCTTCTTAAAGCTCAATATCGTTAACCCGATCTCCGTTGTTTTTGGGGATACAACTTTTTTGCACCATTCACGGATCGTCAAACGGCGAAAGAGAGATTCTGTAGTTTAAAATTTTCCCTGGCCAGTGCTTATTAAAAAATATTAACAATAATTCCAGTTGGAGTTCGGGCAAGAGAAAGAATTTTTACATAAAAGCATCGGAAACTTTCACGTGAGGCTAAAGCTAGAAGTTAGCAGCCAAGCGTGTTAAACTTTTTGGAAATAAAAAAATACAGTTCAGTTTTATCTTGATAATTCTACAAGTGGATTTGTGGTTCAAGGTAATTCATAAAATTTTGATTTTCGAATTTCGTTACCTTGTTCGAACGAACAACGTTTGCCTGCTAGATTCAGCCTCGTAACTTTCCCCTGATCACAGTTGTTACTTGAGTCGTACGAGGCTGAAATTTTATAATTTTTAAATCCTCTGTTGATCTATATTTCTAGCGTAACGTGATCACTCTGCGTTCTATTCGCAAAGTTATCGTTTTCAATAACGAGGAAAATCATCTGCAGCGATTCATACGACAATTTGAATTAACCGCTAGGTATGGAGGGTGAATAATTTCAAAATTACTATTCATTGTCTATGAAACTATAATGATTTTCGGAAAAACTATCGCATCAAGATTCGAGTTCTTTCTTTCCTACTAATTTTTGCGACATCGCTATTATTTCAAAACACTATTCCATACTTTTGTTTCATTTTTCGAATACTCTCAATCCGCTTACTTTTTATGTATCACGACTAGAAAATGCAATTTTAGTACAGTAAAAGTGAAAAATTACCGTAAGGATCGTATCGTGTTTTATATTTTAAGGCCCCGCGGTTTCCATTTCAATTCGTATTCTCCTTTAAAATAGATCTATTCGAAAATATTCAACAGTTTAGATGACGCTGGAACATCTGGTACAAATCGCCTATCCGTGGAACTTCCATACATTTTACTCGCAAAATTGATCAGTGTATCGACATTTAACGAAACGTGAAACACCTCATTTAAGGTGCACCTGACCTTAATCCAGCCGTCTGAAAAATAAACACTTGTTTCCTAGTTTGAGATCACAGCATGTACACGGATGTGTACGACACTTATACAATAAACGATTGTTTCATATCGCGTCATGCCGATCTGTACAAAGTTGGCCAAGGCCAAGTCTTATAAAAGATCGCCCATTATCTTATATCGTATGTATATGATCACTTGCCCGATGGCTAAGTCGCGGATTGAGTCTCTGATCTTTGTTTTCGACGAATTAATCTCATGCACAAATTAAGCTCATGTAATATATGATCGTGTGTAACAATAGACTACATTCTACACAATCCATAAACAATTCTATCGTTATTCGTCGTTGGTGTAAATGATTTTTATCCTCGAATTATCGTTAAATATAAGCTTATAAATAGCTAGACGAAAGGCGATTCAAAAATAGGAGCTACGATTTTCAGAATACGTAATTCAATCAATCAACTATGATTAATTTAATAATAACTTGTGACAGCTTGCGTTGACTTGTGGTCGAAATAATTTCCTTACAGTTTCGTCGCGTCATCAAAGTTTTAACTACACCAATTTTGAGATTATTGAAAGTTTTTTAGGTGCGAATAATACCTTCGAAACTATCATTTTTTCCCCTTTATCTAATCGTTTCGGGGATACGAATATTAGATCCTTTCCACAGTTTCAATTTTTTAAATTCTTCCAAACATTCTCGAAACATAGATTTTTATAGTTTCAAAATTCATTCCGAGATCGATTTTAAAATGATCAGAACAATTAATGAAGGGTTTGAAAATTTTGAAACAAGGTGTATTATTATGAAAAGGCTTGAATAATCGTAACTGTTTACAACTTTTATGCAAATTGAATGAAATGAAACGAAAAATTTAAGGGTTTCAGAAACGAACACCCATCACCTGAAAAAGTATCAACGAAATAAAAAATGGTGAGATCAAAATTTACGAATTCAACTGGCATAAAATATATCCAACAGGTTTTAGTAAACCGACTATCTTTGTACCTAGGTAAAAAAACTGGCCAAATTATAAACGAAAAATTTGACGGCACTTGAACGATTCTCTCTAAATAAATAATCATAAACATTTGAATGTGATATTTCACGAAAAGATTATTAATTTGCTGTCAAAATTTTTTAAACTACAGGATGAACATCGTCTTCGTCGTTACACGAGGACCGATAAAAATTGTTCACGGACTTGCATATATAATACGAAGGTGAATATTATTTCATACACTTGGGTAATTGTTACTGCGTTTGTCGTTGCATAAAGAAAGAATAATAACCTCTGTGTTATTCGGTGAACATAATGGCGTAAAATTGACTAAATAAAACAGTAAGTGTTTGGTATTTACCGACTCAACAAGCGCCATTTGATCAATTAACCGCTTGTTTAATTGCTGTAAATAACGGAAATTGTACGGTCCAATCAGTGCTTGACACGCGCATATGTTGATTCGTACGTGTATTGTACAAAATGATAATAGCTCAGGGTTGAGTTTCGGGTCGACCGGCCATTAGACCCGCAGAGATCGTTGACCTCGTCACGTTAGTTTCACGTGTGAAAATTTATTGCAACAAACACATTAATCACCCGGTGTATTTTGGCCCACACCAAGCAGCGTTTCTCCATACAGTTATAAAAGGCACGTGCAAATACCACGCGTTTGTACGACTTATTGCACATACGTTCGCTGTTTTTAAACTCGGCCGCGTTCGCTGAAAACAACTGTATTACCGTTTTTACTCTCTAAATTTTATCTTGTCTCATTTTCTGTTATCCACGGAGGAGACAAACACGGGCTTCGTTAAACCAGCAACAAAAATCAGCGATCGCTGATCGAACTTTGGTGAAAGTTTTTTATCTGATTTTAAATTCAAACATTCCACTTGCCTCGAACGGTTGTTCGGCAGTTCCTCCGATACGGTAGATCAATAATTAGCTAATTATCTGAAGAATGGCAATTAAAAACTGATGGATCATAGCTATATAATTACACTCTAAATTTTGCAGTTACGTATCTAATTCCTTTAGTCTTTTAATTTTTGGGACGATTATTCGAAATCGGTTCCGTCTCTTAATAGTGTAGAAGAGTCCAATCGACTTACTGCATTCACCTTTATTTCTCATGCAGATATCCTCGTACTAAAATATATACTGCTACGTGTTACGACGGTGCGTGAAGACTATAATATTATATATAATAAGGATTCTGAAAAGGATCGATCGTAATAAACGCTAACGATCTTTTGAACGGAGACTTCCGTGAAATTTTGAAAATCGTTACTAGAAGTCGAATAAAAAAAAATCCTTTAACGAAGTTTTAGATTATGGTAGTATAGACCTTGAAACGATGTTTCAATCTCCTGCGATGAAAGTGTATGCGAAAGTAATTTTTCGCAGTGGCGGGTACAATCTTCTTCAAAAGGTTCCTTGCGCATACATTTTCATCGTAAAGGGTTCAAATTTTTTTTCAATGCATATAATACCATAACCCAAAAATTGCTGGAAGGATTTTTCTTAGCGACTTTTTTTTAATCGTATAAAAATTGGAAAACCGATTTTTTTCCATTTCATCCAAGTATCCCCTTAACGCTTTGAATCACACATTATTGTGCCGAGTCAACGTTCGTAACAAGATGGTATTCCATAGTTTTTGGGGTCGCTGATTACGAGACTGAAATCAGATTTCGAAATTCAACATGGTGGACCCAATATGGTGGAAAAAAAATTTTAATTTGATAGAATACAGTCAAACAACTCTATGCAGGGTTTTTCGGGGTCACTGATTGGATTCGCTGTACTGAATTTCCAAAATCTGATGTCAGATTCTTAATCAGCGACCCTAAAAGCCCCTCGTCGGGGTATTTTCTCCGGAATCGATCGAATTTGAAATTTTCGTCCGCCATATTGGATCCACCGTCTCAAGTTTTCAAAACCCGATTTTAGAATTGTAATTAGAGACCAGCGACACTCATCGCCGGCAAGTATTCACGAGTCTTTGGATAGACGGACAAAATAAGTCGACTAAGGTTGTAAGAGGCGAGTATACTCGGAAGTGAATAGCCCCTCGTCTCGAGTGTTGAAAACCTACTAATTGTAAGCCGGTTTCAGACACATCGCGAGCATCCGCAAGTGCAATTATTGACGAGTATAGCTGACGTCAAGTCTAACCTCCCACACCACTCGCGGATACTTGTACGTACTTGGACTTGGGTAGGCTCTTAATTATTCGCCCGTCTTCGACCGTTCTACTTGCGAATATTCGCAAAAGATCGCGAGGATTCCCGCGTTGTGTGGGAGTTCATTCAAGAGTACGATGACGAGTAAAATTTTCCATTGACTCGCGACAATTTACCCTCAGCGATCGGATAAAGGCCGAATAAGAGCACGAGTATGAACGAGTGTCCGAACGAAAAAATGCATGTAAAGTATGTGGTAAGAATACTTGGCACTATGACTTAAGGCGTTGAGTCTTAACTCCAGTCTTATCGTTAGTGAAATTTGAGAATTGCTGAAAAGAGTCAGGGGTATCAAAATTTGCTTATTCCTAAAGCTAGTGGTCGCCTGGAACTTTGTCCGTGAATATAAACGAAACACTAATACCACGCACTAATACCTGCGGGTCAAATTTTCGACTCAAGGTTGGCGAGAGTAATATGATTCAATTATATGGTTAAAACTTCAGAAATTAGTTCGTCGTTTCGTGTGGCAAAAAGTGTGTAGATAGCGTACAAGTGCTGGAATATATAATGTGAAACGTGCAACGGCGTAGCGCAAATGTGGCGTGAAGAAATTCCCTGAACATATCTCGGGTTGGGACAATGAGTTGGCACTTTGGCAGGACGCCAGATGCTGCAAGCAACTTTTTATAAACACATATCACTGTTTTG
Source organism: Neodiprion pinetum (assembly GCF_021155775.2). Lineage (NCBI taxonomy): Eukaryota > Metazoa > Arthropoda > Insecta > Hymenoptera > Diprionidae > Neodiprion > Neodiprion pinetum. The sequence goes on from NC_060232.1 coordinate 11,866,299, forward strand.
CTTGTTAAGGTCTTTTTTCATCAGGACCTTTTCGCAACAATAAAAAAGGGCTTGAAAGTTTCTCAATAACAAAAAACGTGCAAAGATACAAGGTTCAGATGGGTTCGTACCAGACTGAACATTCGAGCTGATCAACCTATACGTTTCATAAATTGATCACGGATCATCAATACTTCTTTTTTTTCTTCGCGAAATCGAAGTGTAACACAAGTATAACTCAATATAACCTAAAAAAAAATTAGAAAAAAATGAAAAACTCGGTGGAAGATGTTCTTTTTGTACACTCTACACCATACTTGAAAGTAAAAGGAATCGCCGAAGATGAGGGTCAGAGGTTGGTCTGGGGTGGAATGCCTCAGCTATTGGTATATTTAGTGGTATAGACAATAGATGATTTTCTACCATTCCATTCGGAATAAGAAACCGAAACCCATAATCCACCGCTGTCGTCCGCTGATTAGGTATAACGGACAAATGGCAATCTCCGTACCACGTCCAGTCAACAATTCACGACTATCCTCTCAAACGGCTTTCTTGTGCGATTTGAAAGGATTTTAACATGATCAATCCAAGTTATCCAGCAGCTTGGCGGCGCATGAGGAGGGCTTAGATACGAGGGGCAGAAGTGGTTCTTGAATGTCAGACGACGCACGTTTCGAGGTGAGCAATTTTGAAACACGTACTCAAGCTACAAGAAGCCAAAGCGAGTCGCGATGCTTACAATTAGCCAAGGCCCAGGAGAGGAAAGTCGAGAGGATAAATACCCATGATGCATGTGTGCACGAGTACACGAAGATGATCTTCTCTTACCGCGGATGTATTTCAGTCGTAGTCACGCAATTGTGCCTACGCAAAAATAATACCCGGTTGATCAATCGCCAAGTAGTAAACGTCTTAGACCGCGACTATATAACGCAGGCATAACGGGTATAGCGCTAATGTTTAGAAGATTTCAAGCATCGTTGCAGACTATAATAAGTTCCCTGTACCTACTCGGTGCTCGTTGGGCTTCTTCTATGATACACGGTACCAACCGCGTCACATATGAAGTGTGGATGTAGCATGTCTTCAAGAGTCACAACGTATCGTCGTCAACTATAACGGTACATGCGTACAACCGTCTAATTAGAATTTTTCATTGCCGTTCGCTGATGAGATCCCAAGCATCGTGGCATTCGATTATTAACTACTCTGAGCTATAGTTTTAATAGCTTCGTTAGATTGTAGTGAAAAAAAAATGCAATCCTGACTTTTACGTTACGTAATTGAACCGCAAAAACGTATCGCTGTTGTCATTCTTGCAGCAATTTAGCTTAGCTAAAGATCAAGGCTGTACTTTTTAGTCTGACTGGGTATGCTGGTTAGCTGGCTAAGACACTTAGCTATTGTATGGAAAAAAAATTCGTATCGAATTGGATTGCATCATCTGGTAACTGATCAACGCGCCGGGTGGGGGTCAGCTTTGATTGATAAGAAAGATATTCGAAAGTACAAGTATTGAAAACAGAAATTTTTTATCACAAAGGCTTCTCTTCTCCTCCAATGAGTTGTATGTACAAAGTACATAAAAAAATATCTTGATCTCCGCCCAACGGTCAAGTGATTTCCTTCGAAGATGCTTACTTTTTATTTTTCACCTAATGATACATCATCAATTCATATTATCATGGTAAGTTCCATCAGGACCGAACCTTAACGTTTGCACCATTATTACGCTCCCGTGATCAGTCTAAATTTTGCATTTGTCAAAGTTGAAGCTCGTATACCGCGATGACCGTAAATTATATTCCACCGCGATGACGACGACGTGACGAAGGCAAGAGAAGTTTCGTTGACCCTTTTTTTTGGTGATTATTCTGACCTGAATAAAACGAACCGCACGTGGAAATATTGCGAACACCGCACACATTCGCAATCATCGTGGGGTTTCTTTGCCATTATTTCGGCTACGTATATACGCATACTTATATAAATATATACATATATATATGTAATACACACGTGCGCATGTACGAATGTGTGGATATTATCGTACGATCTCATCTGCACGCTCATCAACCGTTCTTAGAAAGGAACAAACGTCTACAATGTGGTTATGTTAGGGTGTACAGGATATGCTGTATAATACAGACTGCTTGCCGCCCGGGTTTCTCAGAATGAAATTAGCGCGCAAAATTGCTCAATCGACGCTTGACGCCCGCGGCTAGCTTTTTGCCAGACTTACGCCTTGGTCTAAATATCGTTTATGTAACGCGAGCATGTTTCACGCGTTTTTCCATGCGTGTTTTCCGTACACAAAGTACCCATTTCTATGACGGTCGAGTGAGTCTGCGAATGCGCATGCGCGGAGTACTTGAACGACCACTTTTAAGCCCTAGGAGCTAAAAGTGATCCTTTCTGTACTCCGCGCATGCGCCGTCGCGAACAAATCTGACATTACGCGACCCTAACCTCAAATTTCGTGCTTCGTGATAAAACGCGCAATACACTCTTGTTGCATGAAGAATCGTTTTGCCTACTTGTTACACAATATATTATTTCCCATACTGAGCGCACATACCAATGTATGACACGTCGCATAATGTATATATATTAGTGTTTCAAAAAAAAAATTCGAATTTTTCTTAACGCTACCCGATAAAATGCCTGTTTGGGACCTAAAAAATAATCTTAAAATTTGAGCCACGTAGCTTATGCGTAACAATTGCCACAATTGATTTTTCGTTTTTTTTCAGTTTTTCCTAAAAATCTCCCAAAATATAACATACATGGCACAAAGTGTGACACAATCTTTTTTATGAAATTCAATTTACCGTGAAAAAAGTCTCTTGTGATTTTTTCATATATTGCGTATTTATCAAGATATTTACAAAATGCAAAATTACAACTTCAAATATTGACTTTTCTTTTTCAAGACAATTTTTTTTTTTTTTTTTCAATCTTCAGATCTCATATTAATTTTCAATTCTCAATAAAAAAAAGAAATTTCATATCGAATCCCAAATTTTGTTGATCGACTCTGAAATGACAAAAAAAAAAATTGTTTTGGAAAAGAAAAGTTTTTGAAGCACTCTAATATACATATACATATATATATATATATATACCTGCCATGCCACTCTGATATGATAAGAAAACGAACGTCTGATTTTATATGTATAACGTAAATATAGTATAGGTATACACAAAGAGACATAGATTCCTTCCACTGCGTGTAAATAAGATTAGCTTATTGTTATCGCATTTGCCTAGCAATAAGATACATGCTGCGCGATCATAATACTTAGAAAGGATAAAATTTTAACCGACGGATAACGATCCTGCGAAAAAAAATATGCCTCGCCAACTTGTAACATTTTCTTCATAGACAGTTACGAAAATATGATAGACGGATTTCACAAGGTATATATAGTACCTATTCTTATAACTCTTTCATCTATTTCGGTAAAGCGACTACTTTTTCACCTCTCTTTTCTTACTCCAAGCTCCTTCTATAATTACTGTCACTGACTGAATGTTTGACGGCCGCCCATTTTCTTTTCACTCCGAAGCAATTAATTTTCAAAAACTAAATGACGACCGAATGTTTACTACATTATAGACGGTAGATTGTACCTGCATTATGCTAACTGTACTTTTCTTATCGCACTCCGAGACGACAATAATTCCGGATTGTATTAATTAACTCAAGGTTGGCAGAAATGGATTAATTTTTTGCATCAGGTAAAAATTTGTGGTGTGTGTATACTCACGAATGAATTATCGATCATGGTGGAGGGATTACAAACGTATGTCTTACCTGAAACAAAAAGAAACAAATGATATAATTATACACAGAATAATCGCGTCGTTGGTTTATTCTCTCGTTTTAAATATCATCGATCATGTAAATATTTTACCTCAGAGATTAACATACATCGTTACCTGTATATTATACACGCGCATTTTTATCAGACTCATTCCGCCATTATACTCTTATTATCTTTCGAGAGAATAGAGCCGATGTACGTCTTATTTTTCTACCTGTTCCACGTTTTACACTGAAATACGTACAAACGTCACATTGAACGTAATAACATTGAAGCGATACGTAGTAATGGAATCTGCGCAAAACACAAAACCCAGAGCCAGAACGATAAATAGCTTTTACAAGTATATTCCTGCAAGCTTTGCAGACCACGCTGCATCGCGTAAGACGCACTGCAGCATCGATTTGTATCTGGGGCACCAAAACGTGCTTCTCTAATGAAAATAAACGCGGAGCCATTTGGGTGCAGGTATAACGCGTGAGAATGATGACGTGGAAAAGGGTTAACGATCACTAAAATAGGCGAAGTAAGCCGGTGTGATGGAGCTCGGGTTTTCCATAAGCTCGTAGGACTGTACTGCAGTTGATGAAGAGCGAGCGAACAGCTTCTTGCGTATTGTAATGTTCACAGTTTTACCATGCCGTGTGAAAATTAATTCGAGAGAAAAATCCATGGAACATAATATTTGGCTACCGACAAGGAACAGCAGCTTGGGTTAAAGATTCTTCAATACAAATATAACATAGGTATTATATGCACAGTTGGAAACCGTCGACGTGGAAAGCATGGCAAAATGACAGGCAGTTCTTGATTCATCGTGTGGAAAGTCCATCAGCACGTCCCTAATATCGATAAAAAGCATTTTCAAATTCCTCTTGAGCGTATCCGGCTTCCCAACGCTCACGGATCAGTTCACGGTTCATCCTCCTATTTCCGTAATTTTACAAATTGTTGGCTCTGACATGCGGTAAAATATATTTTCAGGGAAAGAAACGTCGATAGAAGATCCGGAATAATAGCTACGATCCTTGCTTCCCGCTCAGGTGTAACGGTACTATGGTACTAAAGTGCCTCCTGTATACATATATTGCTATTTTACATCTGGGAATTTTTTTCGCGCATTCATTCGCGATGAAATGAAAATTGCGGCTATCAATCACTCGACTTTGATATTAATAATAATTCTGTAGAGCACCGTAGACAGACGTGTCTATGAATTTATAAGAAAGTGTCTTTTATAAGGAAGCAATCTCTTATTCTCGTCAAGCATCACGTACGGCTTTTATCGCCGTAGTTAAAATTTATTTCCTAATGAAATTCAGGAAGGAAACAAAACGGCTCTGGAATTTGCAGAAAAACGTCACGGGGCGTTTGAATTTGAAAAGATCCTAAAGCGCCTAATTCCGAATTATTTGGGGGCGAAACTTGAAGTAAAGAAATCAAACGTTTTAGAAACAACAAAATTTGGAAGGATCGAAAACCCGATAGCTCAAAATTCCGAAATGCAAGATTCCGAATATTCAAATTACGATAGAACAAAGTTCCAAAGAGTAAAGTTCTGGTAGAGGAAAATTCCGAAAAATAACGTTTCGATAGAGTAAAATTCCAAAAATTCAAACATACTGACGCAGCGTAGTTTACTCAACGAGAGAGTGTAAGAAATCGGAAAAACCGAAAATCAGAACAACCACGATTCCGGACGCAAAAATATCGAAAATTTAAAACAAAGACAGATCAAAGAGGTAAAATTTCACCAAGCCAGAAATTCTGAGAACTGAAAATCTTGGATCATTCAGAATTTCGATGTTTCGGATTTTTAAGCTTTCTCATTTTCGCACTTTCGGAGTTATATGCCCTTTTGGAACATTGAGCGTCGATGTTCGTACCATTCGAAATTTTGATGTTCCGTCACAGTTTGATTTATTTACTTTAAATTTCACCCACAAAAAATTTCAAATTCGTAATTTCAACCCCGCCCGAATGCCACGTCGCGTCGTAAAAAGTCGAGCATCCGCGTAAAATCAAAGAAATTGTTTTTTTCTTTCTGTCAAAAGATGTACCTATTGTACGAAAACCTTACGTACATATAATACTACATTCATCCTGGCAAAATTTCTTCTGCAATTTTATTAACCAGCTCATACGTTGCATCGTTTCCACCATCGTTTAAAAACTCAAATTCTCTCTTGTGTACAAGACAAGCGCGTAGGTAAAAACGTTTCCTCAGCATAAAGAATCACCAATGTTTATACGATAGCGGTGTTCCAAGTGTCATAGAATGGTCGCGTGTCCGCGTCAACTTCCGGCGTTTAATCACCGGAAATAGGCTTGGATCAACCAACTCTGTCCCTCTGTGTAACGTGTCCATCCGTCAGTCCGTCCAAATCGTATTCTGTTAGTCTGTCTATTTCTCCGTTTCTCTCTTTGCCGTTTAGCTACGTTGAGCGTTACGATGTGTGTTATTTTCTTCGTGCTATTGTTCTTCTTTGGAGAGCGTCTCGATTACCTGGGAATAATATAACGTTCACCAAATCAAACAAAACCGATGCAGCCGTAAACGATATTCGAAGTTTTACCCCTTTTAAGGGTTTTTCCGAAGCGAAATCAAACTTTTTCACTGATTCTTATGCAAATGCATTGAAACTGGTCGTTGTTTAGGTTTCCCAAAAATTATACGGTTTCATTTCAAGTCGTGATGACAACAACGCGGTATTTTTTTTTTTTTCTTTGTCCAATTGGAAATCAAACTAGGCGTATCTTGTTCATAGCTGCAATATGACCTCTAGTACGTCTGGTTGTTTTTTCTTGCACATTAAATTTGAATATACGTACATATATCGATTTGTCTTTTTTTTTCCATTTTTTTTTTTTTTATAACGCACTACAGCCGAACAGGACTAGAATTGTAAGTTAGAGACGTCAAACAATGTCGAAAATGAATCTGGAACCTTGACTTACATGTTGATCCGTGTTTAATGTCGATAGAACACGACATGTACATACATAATATATATATGTATATATATGTATGTATGGATATTACCGTGTTACAGCGTGCGCGAAAAAAAGCACTCAAAAATTTATTTGTCATAATTTCAAACTCACAATCAATTACAACTGTCGAAGAAGAAGAAACGAGGGACCTTTTTTTTCACAACCATACACGGATTCTGCATGTGAAATTTGATTTCAGATAATTTTTAATCTTCATTTACATTAGCACCACTAATTCTTCCTAAGCTTCATAAAAATAACCTTGGCCTTTACTGAAATTCGAGAGTTAATTGCAGCTCCAAACGCGGTTGGTCCATTACACAGTGATGTCGGACAACAACTCAGCCATTGTAGAATAGAGCAACGTGCACTTTTTCGGGTATCTGTACTATCCCAACTATCCAAACTATTCGAATAGTTAGAGCGCTTGATTCATTTGGATACTTAAACTATCCGAATGGTACGAACAGTTCGGTTTTCAGTGCGGAGTTCGTGTTAAGATAATTGTACTACAAGTATCACAGCTACGTGTTAATTATAACTACTATTATATGTTTACTCTTGAAAACGTTTGTGAATTCACCAGAGATTTTCTACGCAGAAATGGAGCAAGAGTACAGTTTCCGTACAGCGAGGTGGAATTGCCATAAATTCCATGTGAATTCGTCAGCTAATTCACGATCTTATGAAACTTTGTTGCAAAAATACACAACCGTTTTTCAAATTTTTCAAACTTGTGGTGTGAACGTAATTTATCTGCAAATTTTGTACAAATTCTTCTGGATATACTGACTATTCGGATAGTCAAACAATCCGGATTTGAGGTTTCGCATCCGAACAGGTCGTCTTGGCAAAATGAATTTCCCGCCATTACCCTGGAAGTTAATAGTAACGATATAGCGTGCTTTGGCATATCGAATCAGCAATCGCCGATGATATTACAATATCGGGAGAGAAAAGTGGATTGAGCCGACCGAGATATGACCCCGAACGATTTTGCTGGGTATGAATTCGATCTTGTGACAACGCACATGTGGCACGTTGCGGGGTTTGAAATTGCGAAGTGAATTTGACGTGCACTTTTAGGTCACGGACGACGAGTCTCAGCTTATAATACACCTCGTACGCGTTACACACTCGAGTATTTTTGCGAGAGTGGAACTCGGAGAGCCCTGACTAGAGTCGGACTTCGTCACCCAACGGGTGCAAACCTTTCGTTGCGGGACAGATGTCGCAGTGGATAACCGCAGACGCGTATACGTGTATAGATTACAGTCTGGTATTTAGGGATGAAAATAGTTTGCGAATTGGGACAAGGTCTAGATTCGCGGAAGAGTCGGTGGTATCCGCAATTCTCACGGTGAGATACCGCCAAAATTTCGACGCACGCTTCTTTCCGCGAAAGTATGTATGACTGGCTTTGGCAACTCCGTCGGTAAGTGTATACCTACACAGATGACGTTCCGTTAAGGATCGTTAATAATTTCGCCCTTGAGAAACAAGTTTCGCCGCAACACACGGAGAGGGAGAGGAGGAAAAAAAACGGAAGAAAAAAAGAAGAGAACAGAAAAGAAAAGGGAAGGGAAGGGAAAGGAAGGGACGGGGAAAAAAGGGGGAATAGAAAGGGGGACAAAGACCAAGAAGGTCTCTGGTTTCTCCGTGCTCTTGAAGCTTCCTACACGCTCTTCCTTAGGTAAGCTTCAGCTGTTGGATGTTCCGCTTAAAATGGCTTCGCTTTGTGTTAATAACCAAGACTCCCGGACAGGTTTCAGTAAAGGCACTGAAAGCCTTCTTCTGCATCGTAATCGATGTGCAGTACGCGATCTATACGCTGTGATGCGTAAACTTACGTAACTTCGACTCTAGGTTGTAATGTGATTATGAAAAGATATTCGCATGCTGTGCTGTTGGCAACAATGGTTGACGGTTGCCACCTAAGATTTTCCGAACCCTTCTATGAAAACTGAATAAAACATGTTTATTCAAGATCAACGTCAACGGAGATCAATCAATGAGTGTCTTATACCGTAAATTGAGTAAAGTAATAATAATAAAATACGCAAACAATAATAATAATAAGAGCTGTTACGAACGCAAAGAGAACGCATCGATCAGTAGAATTACAATTCTGTTAACCCTTTCAATCACAGTATGATATTCAGCTTCCCACCTCAAAAATCTCCATGTACTAACCTCGTCACGGTTTGTATACAACTTCAAATGATCTTTGTTATTTTGTATAATCCCCGAAAACCCCCGATTAACGAGATTCGACCACAATCATCGAATTTTGATAGTTTTATTGATTTTACATCCGCCATATTGGAATCGCCATCTTGAAGTTAGAAATCATCAAATGCCGGCTTCAGATTCGTGATCAGTAACCCCAATAACCCCTGAATAACAAAATTCAAGCCAAGATATTGAGTTAAAAAATTTGTGACTGAAAGAATTAATCAGAGTTTATCAAAACGATTTCAACTCAATCGAAGAAGCAAGTGCCGTAATTATTTATTCTGCACTTTAAAAGAAGCTTTGCATGTTCTTTCTAATTCACGATATTCGTAACCGTTCTGGGCAAACCGCAAACCGCATATATATATATAATATATATATATATATATATGTATATGTGTGTGTGTGGGGGGTGCATGTGTATATAGATATACGTATCATGCGGTTACACGCATGCTGGCATATCTTGCGGCGGTAGACAAAAAAAGAAGTGAAAAATTGAGCAGCGGTCAAAAATTTCGCCAGTCCGGCCGAGGAACAGTGGTAAAAAGTGTACCCGTAGAGCTGAAGAATAATGGAAGAAAAGAAGCATGAGAAGAAAGAAAACTTAGACAGAAAAAATAACGAATGACTAAAAGAATGACGTCACTCGATTCGTACAACACAGGAAGGAGTTTACAATCCATCCGTTGGATATCCCGCGAGAGACGTACGCACGAATAAACACGGACATTATCTTTAGCTGAACGTGTAAATGTTTTGCCAAACTTATGCCTACATACCTACACGTCTAGCTATTTTATACAACGCGCAAAACTATTCTAACAATTTGTCAACAAGCAGTTCTTATAGCTGCATGATTCGTTTCATCGTCCCACTCGTACCTATATGGAGAGGAAGATTTCTATCAAATTGAAAACGAACAAGAAACAAACGAGATAGTTACTTGACCAGTTCTCGTTCCTTTTTCCCAAGAACAGGTGTATTTTCATACGAAATGTGAACGAAAATCAGGATAGATACTTATGCTGATGGAATTCAGAAGCAATCGAATCGAGCAATACAATTTCGATTTTTTGTTTTTTAAACGAAAAATGAAGGTGTGAGTAAATAATTCTTTATGGATAGTTACAGCTTTATAAACTGAACAATTAAGTCACGAATAACGACCGTACGATTCGAGAAATAGGGAAAGAAATATCTTCGACGATACTTTCGTAGTCGAAATCATCCAAGTTTCTTTTTTTGAAAAAGAGATAAAAAAAAAACAAACAATTAACTGTAAAAAACTGAAGGAATAATGAAATGTTCATAATGAGAAATAGCAATAACAAGCGCGGCTGCTGTATACATATATGTGTAAGTATGTATTTTCCTCTCGACCGAAACAAATCCGTTTCTACAAGAGAACGATAAGCATACCGATTGTACGTAAATATTATTTCGTAACAATATTTCTAAATATGTTTTCACAATTTCAGGCGAAAAATCGCACTGCCACGGTTAATCGGTGAGCCGCATCACATGATCGTTAAATGCCTTTTAAATATCGGATTCCGTCTGATATAACAGGCGAGACAATCGCCTGATGCAAGAATCGGTCGATTATGCTAATCCGACGTATGGTAGGTATGAGAGGTAGCTGATTTTCATTAATTTTACGACTTGTTTATCAACGGTAAAAACGAATAACCTCTCCTCTTAGCTTCTGAATAACCGATGAAACAACAACAAGACATAGCCATTCGAGTTTCATTATTCCGATTACTATTCCTACCTCTTTTAGTTAATTACAGCGCTTCCGGTCGGTGCTGCTTCTGATTAGATTCGCGAAAATAGAGGTGAAAGAAATTACAAACGAATACAGAAGTGCCCGGTAAAAGAGGGAGTTATCAATTTGCACTAATTCATTCACACATGTTAACAACAAAAAAATTTTTTTTTTTTTGGAATTTACATTTAAATAAATAAATTTTGATTCTATACATCAAATAATGATCAAAATCTTTATTTATTACTTATAAAGTTTACTTTTATCTTTTGTTCACGATGATAAGTAAGTCTTGAAGTTTTTGATTGATGGCTACGACCAGAAACTTCGAGACTTATTCATTAACGTGAAAAAGACAAAAGCGGACTGTATAAATACGCAATGAAGATTTTGGTTATTGTTCGACGTATGGAATCAAATTTTTTTGATTCAAATACAAACTCAAGAGAAGTTTTTTTTTCTGTTGACCTGTGATTAATTGTTATTTTTGAAAAAAGTGATTTAAATGTGTAACCGAATTTTGTTTACTTGGTATTTGCGATATTTGTTTGAGAAAATAGGTAACATTTCTCAAAATCTGAAATATCGTTCTGGTTTCTACAAAAGCAAACTTTACTTAACTTCATCTTACCTTTCATTAGTTATGGAAGAAATGAAAATTTGTCATCTAGGACCCAGATTCAAAATTCGTGTCAACCCGAGTAATCATATCCTCCGAACATGGCATTGTACAAAAAAATTCGTTCGTCTGTATCCAGATCACGACATCGCGGTTAATAATTGCAAGGCGATAATATAAGCAGAGCTTAATAGATCTACAATAATACGATCTAACTTCTGTATAAAAATCGCGATAAGTGAAAAATATTACAATTGCACAACAACGATACAGCGATAAAAAATAATGACAGTGTAGTGGTAGGGAAATATCTGCAACCCTATTTACGCGTCTCTGTGCCTATGTGTGTTTGTGTGTGTTTGTGTGTGTTTGCGCATATCTGTGCAGCTCAGCTGTCTAATTAAATATGGCGAAGCCCAGTTACGTGATTACACGCATCGCACACACACGCGTACTACGGGCGATTGTAAGTTAAATTATTGTTGTTATGCACACAACCGTGGGTACGAAGATAATTATTATTGAGTCAAGCCTACGCGTTGGTGCCAGCGTGTCTGGTAAAGACGTTGGAGCTCGCTCACGATCAGCTCGGTTTAGAAAGTGACAAGGCCTCGTCGTCATTTGGCACTCTGCACGGCCAAACCTCGGCAGCATTATAGCCAGACAATATCGTAGGAATACGAAGTTGAAGTTCGTTACGTTATTAGACCGATGCATGGTCAAGAAGAAAAACGTTACCTCGCAATTTACAGGATTGTTGGAAATTCGGTAATCCATAATTAAAACAAAACGTGCTCGTATTGTGCAGACTAAACTTTCTCAAAATCTTTCCAAAATAGTAAATCAACGATTTTTCTTTCGATGCTTCATTACGTTAACTTTACTCAACTTTAGTACTAAAATAGGGCTCGCGTAATAGTTGAGGTCGGATTAGAAACTTCGATTCGCATACGCAAATTCATACCGATCTATGCATCTATGGCGATAATGCGATTCACGTATGCGTGTAATGTATGCATAGATCGAACGTGGAAGTTGACGGTACCTACGTGTTCGCAATATGCAAATAGCGCGATAAGCATTCGCCGATTCCTTTGTAATTATATGTATATGTATGCTGATCGGAGAATCACCCGATCGCTAAACGGAATCGGTAGAAAATAATTCTTACGAAATTTGCAACTGGTTCGGGTTGACTGACTCCGCACTACCGCGGACTGCGCAATAAAATATTTTTAAATTAAAACACAGGTGCAGCGCACAAACTTTGTAGTCATTTTTAACTACCCGTTCCCCAATTCTAAAACTTCTTTCAGTGCACATAACATAATCGTACCTGTAAAAATAACTTGATCATTCTTCTATTCAAAGCGAGAAGCCTGAGCTGATTTATTACGTGATTTATACGAGACGAATTTTTTCTTGTGATGCTATTTTGCGTCGCAAGGGTAACAATATGCGAAAAGCAGAATAAGACAAAATAAAAAATACTTACTAATTATTGGTATTGTAGACAGCGAACGTATTGCATTCGCATTGAGAAAATTTACGAACTTGATCATATATCTGACAGAACAAAGAAATGCCAGTTAAACGGAAAAAAGTTAAAGCTTAAAGGAAGTTAAACGATGATAATTTCGAATGAATCGAACGCACAAGATCCATCAACGCCTTATATGTTCCGTTATTCCTGGGGCATTTTTGATCGCCAAAAGATATAAGTTGCGCCTTATACGAAGAATCGAGAAAGCACAACATATTATTATAAATTCGCAATTTCGTTACCGCCAGCGGTTGAGGCATATAGGACGTAAGGTGTTGGTCTACACCTACTTGAAAGTTTGAAGTGCGCACGAAAAATCATATTCATACGAAAGTTCGGTTTGTATGAGCTAGAAACTAACGGTCTATTAATTTTACGCACCGGGCAGCCGCCTTTCATGCAAAGGTTCGATGACACCTCCGTCTTTCACCCATGATCTCATCATGGTACACCTGATTACAACCGATGGAACATTTCTAAGAGAAATAAATAATAAGAGTCGTGTGTTCGCACAGTCGTTCATTTAAAATGCGAGGTCGTCCATAACTGCCAACAAAGCAACGTCACTTTCTAACGTTAAATTGTCGGCGTATGAGAAAGGGAGAAAAGCAGACCATTTTTTCCACTTATACGTGATCCGGAAAAGAGTTGACAGATTGCTGTAGCTAATTGTAAGACCGTTGGGAAAATGGAAATCTTTCACGCATCCACCTACGGTTGGATGCCCGTTTACAATAATGATCATACTGACCTATCGCAATGATCGCAACGCAGGCGGCGGCAATTGACTTGAAAAAGAAAAGAAATAACGAAGGAGGAAAAAGCCTTGTAGGTATACTTTCGCGCTGACATCAGCGGTCGATATCTCAGCTACAATCTCAACCGGGACTCGCATTCCTTTGTCCGTACGAGGACGGATCGACCAAATCCGCAGAGTGACGTCAGACCACGATCAGAGACGTGAAAGCTGAGATTTGGCAGGCACCGATGTATCCCGACCGTAGACGGTAGACACTTCGCAGACGTTGCTGTCACGTTGCGGTGCAACAGCTGGATGCAGATTTCAAACCGAACGTCGCATATGCAGGTTTCCGATTTCAACCCGAGGAAATAGTGATTGTTCTTGAACGAACCGCGTCCCACCGTCTCCATCAAAGCAATCCACTTTTGCCACAAACCGCAAACTCACCAACGTCACGTTGTAGGTTGAAAGCCCCTTGAAACTGGACAACACTGGGAAATGAAAATATCAAGCTTCTAGCTTGTCCAGAAACTGCGGTAAAACTCATCGAAGGACTCGGCATAGTGCTTTGTATTTTCCACGACGAAAGAAGGTAAAGGTGTGTTTTTGCGCAGCCACATCTAAAAACTAATCGCATCTCGTGTCCAATGAAGACCGTTTTGAATTTTCAAGCAATCGCATTCGAGTTCATTCAGCGTAGATTTTAAACTCTAGAAATCTCCACATGGTATGTGTGTAGCGTTGTATGTTTTCAAGATGGTTTCCATCGGGCTAACAGCTAAATATGGTCCGCACAGAATTGGACAAAGAGCACACCTTATCTTCTTTCATCGTGGTATTTTCAATCACTTCAAATGAATTCGATTCTAACCTGACCAATTTCATTCGAGAGTTGTCTGATTCGCAGGGCAGAGGTTCCAAAATCCCAGGTGTAGTACAATGGGCCATGAAATGAAACGAAACGGTCGCCACGGTCCGGAAACGCAAGTGGCCTACTTGCCTGATTAAACGTGACCAATCGTTTCATCTCTGAAAAGCTCAGTCTTGAACGTATGAGTAGCATCGTAAGAACCGCGCATGATATCGTTATAATGTCCCAAGGATACAAAAACAAAAAAAAAACAAAAAAAACAAACAAGTCGCTGACCTCGCTACGAAACTACTTGAATTTAGATTCTAACCATGAAGCATTTTAGTACCAAGTGTACATTGTACGGTAATGTTCATTAATGGGTTTTCAGTGGCTCGCGATTTTTTTGGAATAAAAACTGCAACGAGTTTCCTTTCGATGAAAATTTCATGCGCCAATGATCATAGACGCACAAGATTTCTATAGAAAAAAAAAACTGGTTTCAGTTTGGATTCCAAAGAATAGTTGGCTACTGGGAACCTATCAATGAACATTACTGTACCGATATTGTTGCGCATTCAAAACTGTACCCCGAGCTGTGCATATACAGCAGTTGCAATGTCACTTTGGTGATTTTGTTTAGCGACTGTTTACGTGCCATCACATGAGAGGTATAGCGTATGCTTCATTGCAGTGACATGACAGGGACAAATTTCTCATCGCTTTGTTTTCGCTCAGTGGCAATACGCGTCAGTAGACACGCATGGCGAGTGTGGCAACGGGAGATTGTATAACTCAGGGAATAGATTTTCAAGTTCACCCACGGTTTCCGATTACGGATTATGAGGTTTCAGAATAGTGGTACCGCTGGTATAAATATGCGCGATGACTTCCTCAGAGGGCAATAGTGACACCGCCATGCACTTGGCGTATTCTTTTTTGTTTACCCATTTTTAGAGGTGATCATACACAACAACGATTCGTCCACCGACTGTAATTGGACATTGTACATTACACGTCACCTCGTAAGGTCTCGGTCGTTTATTCAGTTAGACCCGTGACGGAATAATTAATGCATATGTTTATTGTTGATCACAAGGTAAGCTTCCAAATTTCGATGTGAGGCCTGAATACCGTGTAATCGTTGGGTGAAATGACCTCCGCAAAAATAATGAAACGGACCTACAATTGACTTGAATTTAAGATTACTTTCAGTCCGAACAACATCCTGCTTTTCGGGCCGGCAATTCTGGTATTAATGATTGTTCATTATTCTGACATACATGTTAGGTCTTTCTATGTACACATTTGCATTCGTATATTTGACATTTCGGATGCATAACTAAATACGTGCCATTTTTATCATTTCGTCATCATCGTACAGTTTTCTATTTTTTATGGACACAATTTTGGTCCGTTTAAGTAAACCAAATTGAATTTCGAAAGAGAAGGAACAGAGAAAGCAAGTTCCTACATACACATTTGCTACTTGAAAACTCGACTCTTGATAAAAATATAAAAACTCGATGAATAAATCGTCATACCGATCCAACGAAACACAGACAGAGGAAAAAACATTGATTCATTGTTCGAAATCAAGCGAAGTAGTCCATAGTGATGATGAAACTGTAGATAAATACCTGGTAGAAATCTTTTTGAAATTTTGCGTAAGAATGAAATCAAGATGGAATACTGAAGACAAAGTGGTTTTATTCAGTTTCGTGAGTAATTGTAAGAGGCTGCTTTCTTGGGGTGAAAAGGAAATATTGAAAAATATCTTTATTGGCTATAAGAGTTACAAATAGATTCTGCGGCAGAAACTCGGGAAAGACTTGTCGATATCAAGTTTCGCACGTACAATCATTAACGTGATTGATATATCATTTGCAGATATCCGTTAACAACAAATACATACATATATGTACAATGACACGCATCGTGGCAGAAGCCTCGTTGCGATGAGCTTTGCGCGATATCATGGAGTCATAAAGAACCCGACCAGTCGTTGCAACCTCTCGCCGCTATCCCATTAAAATAAGGTTACAGGCCATCTAATTTTTTAGTTAGTTATTGCGGACAGTTAACTTTTCGAATTAACTTTGAGGCGCAAACCAATTAATTTTCCCCACCATCTTTTTGTAATTTCGCCTTTTCATCAGTGGCTGAAATCGCGGAGATGAAACTCGAACGATGAGTTTACTGAAGATGGAAATGACGATGACGAAAATCTGCAATGTCATCTGTTCGAAACACGTCATTGATGAACTTAAATTGATTTCGCTAACTTGAGTCAACAATGGTCAAAGTTACCTGTAAAAAAAAAGTGCCAATAAAACCGAAGAACGTATATTCCTGATATAATCATATTTATCAATGGCCCAGTATCTGATGATAAGAAGGCTTATAGCGAGCGCGTAAATCGGCCATAAAAAATTCCACAGTATAACAAACGTAATCTGTAATATTACCCCAATTACCCGTTGGTTATAATCTAACGATTAAACGACGAACTTCCTCAAATACGAATAATTTTTTATCAAGCTTACTCGTATTGTACAAGTCATGAAAACAAACTCATGCCGGGATCAAACCGCAAACTCTGCATGGTGACCTAGAGGCGACCTTCGTAGAGCTTTGAAACACCTCGTAGTCTTCCAACCGGCACCGTCGATCGACCTTCAATATTGCACGAGGTGATGGGATCATAGCGCGATCAGGTTGTCAGATTTCTAGCGAAGGTAATACTACATAATCGACTAACAGTCAACAGGTTATTGCATGCCACGTACATACGCCAAAGTCTACACAAGCGACGAAATGAGTAGCTACGCGTTCGATTTGGCTCCGATAAAAAATGGCGACCTTATCGCATGTCTTCAGGCATTGGGCACCTGTTACTTGAGCATAAACTGCAGGCCAACCGAAGCAGTTATTGCCTTGCAAACGCAATTACACGTGCCTGCCTGCTGAGTAAAATAATATGATTACCTACTGCCTACGGGTTTGGTGAACGCTGCACAATGGGCGCTTTCGACGAGGGTACCTACACTATTTGGCCTTGTGATTGTGCCATTGGATTTATTTTTTAATCGTATCTTCGATCCCGCTGTCCTTGAACGGGCACGTGCAATTTCATTTTGCTCTTTTTCTTTTCCATCGATTTGGTTGCCGATCGATTACAGAAAGGTCCGATTCGATGTATCTAATTATTTCAGCATGAGAAACAGAATACGTAACATGTGATTACAAAGCATAATGTCAAATAGCGGGTCACTGGGGCAAATATATAGAACTACTCGATGTCATGGCCCTTCACATTATGTCCCTCACCTTATCCGGCACTTGCGGTCGTTCGTTATGCATGCGATAAAAATCGGAAATACGACTGTTCTCTTACGAATGAGTCAACCCGTTAGAAAGTCAACCGTATATACTTGACCGTCAAATTTTTACATTGATGATTAGACTGCAACAGTCTGCCCGGAAGTGCAGCAGTGTCGGATCTACTTACGTGACACAAACGTTGACCGATCATTCCTAAGTCGTACATCAAAACAACTGTACCAAAGTCATCGTTTCTTGTTCTGGTCACGGATAGTGTTGATTTTCAGCGGTTTTCAGCGACTTACGAGAATACGATCAGTCGGCGAGTTCGTAATTACTGTAGATCCTCACGGTTGCTGATAAATCATTTTCCCCGCGATAAAACAGTACGGGGTACAACTAATCGAACGTACTGCTATTGAGTGAGTTAAAGGAGAATGAAAAAGTGACGCAGACACGATAAGGGTGAGTAAAAAATTAGACACTTGATGAAGTCTGATCGTTGCGCTATTGATCATTGAAATTATAGTGCGGATACATACTTATGCGACTATCTACGTAATCTCGAATAATAATCTATCGCCGTGGTTATAATTGTTCGAGATACGAGAAATCTTTTTGAAGGCCGAGTCTAAGTTAGATCGTTGCTTATCCACGAGTAATGGAATCCCAATTGTTTATCAATAATAAAAGCCTCACGCGAGACGGTACTCGATGATATCTATTTGCGGAGGTGAGTCAAGTCGAGTCAATTCACCAAGTGAGGAGGGAGTGAACGTCGAATAGGTTCACAGCATGTTAAACACGCCACGGGCCGATCGCGTGCCGCCGCAACTTATCGATGTTGAGTTCCGGGAAATTTAGGAACAACGCTGATAGCCAACGGAAAGAGACGAAAGAAGAGGAATGAAAAAGGGAGAAGAGGACAGCGGTAAGGCAAAAAAAGCTTCTCTCTACGCAACTTACCGCAGACCGCACGCCAACCCATTTCACATTAGTGGCGTCAGCGTTATTTTAACAATTGAAAAGTTCACGCTATTTATACGCATCGCCGTGCGTTATACATCGAACGGCTAAAGTATCATCTTGTTCGTTACTCGCCACCGTGGACTTGAGGCCATGTAGGTTCAAATCTCACGCTCGCACGTTCTTCCAGACAATTAATTTCACACCATTGCAGGTTATTATAGTCGCAGTCACAACCTCGGTCAATTTACCTTACCCATTACAAAGCTAAAAATTTTTCAATGCACGTTTTTCATAGATGCTCGCATTTTCAAACTCGTAAAAATCTGATGGTGGGTATATTTCGTTGAATGATATTGAAAGTTTCGAACTTCTGTGTCAAAAGAAAGATGTGTCAGTAACACCAAATGTACACAGTAGGTGAACATATTTATCTTGTAGACAAATAAAAACCTCGTATTTTTACGCAAAATAAATCGTTTTTATAAATACTGATTTTATATAACTAGGAGAGAGCGTCAGAGTCAAAGGAGGTCACCAACCTCGTCTCACTCATGAACTTTAGCAATTTTTCAAAGGGGACTGTAAAATGTCAACAGCGAATGATTGATTTATTGTCAACTGCAGACACTTTCAGATTCTGACATTTTTTTTTTTTTTTTTACTATTTCTTTTGTTTTACCCTGTATATCTAAATTGATGAATTTTTATCCTATTCGAGGTAATTTCTTTCAAACATGGTGCAAACGCAAGTACGGAGGTAAGTATCTCTTAATATCTCTTAATGATCCGGTCGAGTTCACGTATCTTATCGTTGACAAAAGCCGTCGAGAGGAAACACGCTGTACGATAAACATTAATAAGCGCCACTCTCGACCCAACTATAAGTGAGAATGCAAACGCTTTGTTATTGTTATAAATTCCTGACAGAGATCCGTGTCGGTGTCATTTTTTAATCAGCATACCATAGCGAGAGTGCCGATGTATGTATCATATTCGATTCACCGAAGATGCTGACGATCTGTCTCAAGTCTGGCTCTACATGACAATATTTACTGTTCTCGTTCGTCATACGTTATACGAGAAGCTAATATTTATTTTCTCGAGATATGATTCGGTGTTTCTTCGAAACATACGGAAGAATTTCATTGTTCGCGTGCGACAGTAATGACTGAATTTTATGAATGAACAGAACCTTGTATAAATCATGTTTTTGAATGCATTTAAAAAAATTCACTCGAATAAATTAGCTAGGAAATTTCCAACTCCCATAACTATCTACGACCGCAATAAAGGTGGAAATTTCCGATTTTTTACTGCACAAGTCTGACAAGCAAGGTATTTCAAATTCTGCAACTTTAAGATTGGTGCACAATACCTATGCTTGTTATTTTTTTAACGCAATGCGAACATGACGAGTGTTTTATTCAAATCACAATGGCAGAACCAGAGTGGAGATTCTGAGCGCCATTTACTTGCGGAAAAATAACAAAACGTCAGGCATGAAAACGTCTTTGTCAAGAAAAATTCCTGTTTTCAGGAACGTTGATAACACAACACTGTCACGATCCAGACAAACGAGCGCAACATTTTCCCCTCCGCGTATGCAGGTGGAAAGTATAAAACCGAAGCTGCAACACAACAGCAGAAATGCTATTTTCGTTTTACGTACGATTATGCCAGTAAATTTGTTTAGTTTTTCAATCATACTATAGATAAATATTTGAATACTCCTGAAGCAGAGATAGTACACTACCTCTATTTCTTCCTATTACACACATGTTTGGCTTAGTACTATAAAACTAGAAAGAGAAAGTGTTGCTGTCGGTCTGTCCCGCAGTGATGAAATCATCTTTGATTTCGTTGAAAACAGTCATTTTTCATCGGTGAAAAACTACCACCAGAGTAGACTCCGTATAATTTCTTAAATATTGATGCCGAATCAGCTGCTATTGCATGAGATTCAAACAGAAACGATCGTTTGAAGTTTGAATCGCAAAGATCCATTCAATCAAGACTTTATTTACGTTTCAAATGAAACCTAAACAGTGAGACGAAAAATAGTCGAATCTATAGCGCGATATAAAACAGAGAGTTTTTGAATTACGAAACGTGAAACGTAATAAATGCGTGAAAAATGGCGATGAGTGACAGTTGGTTAAACTTTTAGAGATTCTTCGACATACACGAGTAACCTTCGACCTGCTTTATACCTGCTGAAATCGGATCACGACCGCGTGTAAAATTCATTCATAGTAGGTACTGGTCTGTCCCACGCCCAGAGAATCGCAGGTCCTTGAACGGGTCGTGGAGTTCAGAGTTTATCGTTATTGTACAGTTTATCAGTACATACCTACACTGTGTACAAGAAGGCGGTCCGCCAGTGTCGGATAACGCAGATACCGGGAGAGCTTGAGCTTCCCATCACATCATGGTATAGACATTCCGCCAAGGCTGTACAAACATTCCTCGACGAGAAAGCGTTCCGAAAAATACTCACTTGGTTTTGGTAGAAGGAAATGTCGATGATGCCAAAGCCGGATAACAAGTCGATAACTGCGCAAAACTGTCTGTCTGGTAATCGTTATACTGTTTGGCAATTAAGGGGAGCAATAAAAACCGATATCATCGTCTCCTTTCTGGGACAACGATGAACTCATCGATGTCTGCGGGCTGCATAAAACTGGTTCTCTCGACCGATTCCAATTCCGTCAAGCCTAGTACCGAGATAATAACACCTCGTACGTACAAACTGAGGTGAAAGTAATGAATTAATATCTCTTCGGACGATCCAGTTGAACACGATTATAAACTATCGGGTGGCTGCCGTTTTTTTGTTACGTCGCTACTTCGGGTCCCATTTGTCAAACGCACGCATGCGCGTGTTTGCGAATACCCTGGATTAGAGGACGTTGGGCGAATCCATTATGCTTTTGGTGACTTAGAATCAACTTCATGTATATCCTCTGGAATATTATACTTGAAAACAGATTTTTCATGATAGAAACAACGACAATTTGGGAAATATAAATCATTCTAGTTCCAACTGATATAAACTTCTTATCATTCGAATCGGATTTCCTCTGCTTCCTTACACGGGTGTATGGCAGTAATAAGGAGGAATACTCTTTTGAAGTGCTTCGGACGAGGCCACCTTGATACAGACGGTCCAACACGTGTCGAGCAACGTTATTGCAGATGGTTAACCGTACGTAACGAAAGTCGCCGGATCAATATCGACTGAGTAAACAGATTACTGATAGTATTCTATCACGCATAACCCATTCTCAAACGACATACGTCACTTGTAGGTATTCCTATTTGACTAATGATAAACAAGTTCGGATAAACCTTGATACATCGTGGTGTTCGTGTATACGACTTCAACAAAATTTATCCACCATTAAATACATGGCCAAATGTACTAAACATATTACGTATCGTATACTTTACACATACCGATACTCCCGTCTATCTATACCTGCAATTTTATCTCGAACCCTTTACAGCGTACAATATTGATTCGCGATTTTGCGGTACCGTGGACTGTAAAGATAGGGTCTGACTGTTTGAGAACACGACTGGTCAGCTTTCATCCTACGGATAAATTCGAATAAATTCGTGCACTGGCAATGAATGTATATTAAAAGTAAGCTCGTGCGAATGTTGTGTTTCTAATGTTTTTAAAATTAGCATAGACTCTTACTTTCTCAATCTTTCGCTCTAATGCGCTCAATGGTCAATAAACAGATATCATAAAATTCTAACACAATCGAAACATCGACAGATTTCTATGGTCAGAATAGTGTAAAGTTTATGATGTTATAAATGACGAATTGTTTCATTTTCGTATCATATTTTGCCCGTCGACGCCCAACGTCATGCTCATATCTCGAATTAACGCGATCGTATCTCAATTCAACCTTCTGAATGATTGAAAAAATTGTTCAATTGACATAAATAATATTTACAACGGGACAACTACTTTTTTTGGACTTTAACTCAAGATTGTTCACCTTCTTAACGACCTGCGAGTCTGTCAAACTTATCAAGGCTAATGCTCCGCAGCACGAATCGTACCTCTGAATATATTTTTAGACACAGCATACTAAACTCACGAGATTGATTATCATTAACTTGGCGTATTACGTAGGCCGGATTCTGTCTTCTATGGCTTATTTACGGAAAAGTAATTCACTCTCATCGACGAGAAGTAATACATTCAAACAAGCGCCCGAAAAAAGAACATTGAAATTTACTTCCGCTTCAGTCACCATACGACAATTTATGTGTACCTGTAGCCTTGCTCACTGACTAAAAGTAGGTTACAGATACAAGTTGCGAAGCGCTTCTTGCGTACCTGGTAAATAAAGTCAAAACAGTTTTTTACCGGAATGATTAACAGTCTCACATTACTCAAATATTGAATGAAGTATATTATATTTACGGATAAACCAAAATTAGCGGTTAATTGTAATGGCTCGTTAGCTTTTCCCTTCACGTTTTTCACATGTAGTAAATTACGTAATATACCTTCACGAAGATATTCAATTAAGAAGTAACGATTACAAAACTTCAAATATTTACGGCGTAAAACGCGATACAAAACTGCCATTAAGGCCATGTAACAGTCCTACCTTTACCGATCGAGCAAACTCACCCTTTTTCTTCCTATATTAAATAAACAAATGAACGAAAAGGGTTCACATTTCATATTTTCGATAAAGTTAGGACTACTACATGACGTTAAAATCCGCATAACTATAAAATGCCAATAAAACGTGACAAAGTGAACATCGATCTCTTTCCAAACAAATGAAGCTTTGAGAAAAGTTTTGCTTGTACGGAAGAATTGGTGTAAAGACTATTTCTGCAAAAGTAGAAAATGCTCCTTCGGCAATCGTCCTGTTCAATACCTCCCATGTATTGACGGTTACATTATATTGAACACCACAGGAGGAATTTGATCGATGAAACAAAGGTGTCCAGGCGTCTGTAATGTTTACTAAAGTAAAAATTCCTGTGTGTCTAATACCCATGTCTACGTGGTGTTGAAAGTTTCATTGAGCGTTAAACTATTGTCGGCTTAGAGTTATAAATAGCCTGTTGGCGACAATGTTGGCATAATATAAGGGACTAGTTACCGAGCTACGAGGTACTACCTACATTATCTATGTTCGTTAGACGTGGTTGCACTTAATGAAGTGAGCAGCATCCACGTGCCCATTTTACAGGTGGACGAACTTTTTCCTTTGCAGTCGAAAAGAATGTCGAGTACTCGTGAACTTTCACACAGATATTTGCGACATGATTTAGAGTGCCCGAATAAAAGTTCGCAGGAAAGATTCCGGCACTGCTGATCAGAGTTTTCGTAAGACGTTCTACGTGATGTGTGGCCGATCTCTTGTAACTTTACTTTATACATAGATCGGATCGTCACGTGGCAGGCTTATCCCGCGACGGAATCTATTGTATGCACTAGTATTCAAACGAGCAACATTTTTGGATCCTTAATATTTTAAGCATCTAGTGGTCAAAGTTTCACATAGGGTCTTGGGGACTCTATTGAAGTCCGTGAAATTTCATGAAGATCTGAGAAATCTAATGAAACCTCGCAAAGTCATCGAAATCTTATACGCATGAGACATGAACTTGTGAAAAGTCCCACGCAGTTGGATAAGAAGCCTTCTAAAGTCTTTTAAATCGTTACGAAGTCCCGTGACATGTTATGAAGTTTCACGGAGTCCCGTAAGTCTTATGTCGCCCTGATATAATAACTGGTATTGTACATTGCAATACATAATTAAAATTAATACCTAGATGAAGATAGGATTATTCATTTTCAAATACAACGAGATGAGATGCAAAATAGTTTCTCATGACATTATGTTTATAGAATGAGGATTTTTTTCATTTTCATCCTGATAATCAATAACGTAACAATAAAAACTGGACATTTTTGACACATTGAAGGTAAAAAATTGTTGGGTCAAAAAAATGTTTCTTTGTTGATGGCAAATAAAATATATGGCTGTTACGGATAGTAAGTTTTACTTGAGGAAAGTAAATAAAAAAATTAAATAAAACTTTGTTCAAACAACAAAATGTTTTCCTGGTAGTTTGGCTCGAATAATCTTTTTTCTCAGTAATAGTAGATTTCGAAGACTTTCTTTCAGTAAGGCATTATTATTGAATTATTTATCTTCGCAAAATTACATCGAAGCCGTAGCTCCATATGACGTCGCCTATGTTCCATTAAGCAGTTTATCTCATCTCGGTACCGTAACAGAGATGAAGATGAAGATGAAATAAAGCTTTCTAGATAACGTATTCAAAACTGCTAAAAGCTCAAGTGGAGTTCCACAAAATTCCATGAAGCTTCATATAAATCGAATATCATGAAGCCGTGGAAGTCTCATGAAGTTCTATAGAGTTTCATATTGTACAAGCCCTGAAGTCTCTTGAACTCCTCCAATGTATTGAGTCCGATGTACTAAAATTATCAAAACGACCATAACCCATCGAAATGATCAAATTCCCACTGAAAGCATATTACTTTCGTATTATACACTGGCTTATTCCCATGATACGCCCTACAGGGAGTCCTAATTGTAGGCAAATTAGGGTACAAGATCACTCTGAGCAATTCAAAGTTTCGCCGAGGTGACACATCAGCCGTGCTAACAAAAGAGCATCGGAGCTGCTCCGAGTGGTCTTGTACCCTGATTTGCCTACAATTAGGAGTCCCCATGAAGCGCATCATCCATAAACCTAAATGGAGATAGACTGCGCGGTCCGTGCACCGACCTGAAGCCCTAATGAAAAAAAGAAAACAACAGCGGGAGTCCGACCTCTCCGTTGCGCAGTCGAAAGTGCGACGAAGAGCCGGACAGGAGAGGAAAGCTATACAGGCAAGCGGGTAGGTATACTTGTGTAAGCTAGGTGTTTCCCTAGTCAAGTCACCGATTAGAGTGAGAGGTAGGACTCCCGCTGTTCCTTTCTCTTTCTAATTAGGGCCTCAGCTCGGTGCACAATCTATCTTTATAAGTCTATATGGCATCGTCGCAGTAACCCGATATACGAAACAATACTGCCATTACATCACTCCCAAATAAGGTATATTTGTATAAGCTAGGTGTTACCCTAGCCAAGTCACCGATTAGAGTGAGAGGTTGGACTCCCGCTGTTTCTTTCTCTTTCCAATTAGGGCCTCAACTCGGTGCACAATCTACGGACTTACATACAGGTCCGGCAACTCGGTCAAAATTTCAGTGGTGGGGGTGTCCTCTTATTGAAGCACCGATCGTTTCGCCTATTGACCACGCGTGTCGCTGCGACAGAGGGATGCAGGCTGTCTGAGAGAGACGGAAACAGGTTTAGCCTGCATCCCGTGTTGCATCTCTCTATTGCAGCGACACTCGTGGTCACTAGGCGAAACGATCGGTGCTTCAATAAGAGTACATACCCCCACCACCGGAGTTGCCAAACCTGTATGTAAGACCGTGGCACAATCTATCTCCGGTATACGAAACAATACTGCCAACACATCACGCCCAAATAACATCGCTGTTCCGTATCACCTGAATCGTGTGACATTTCAATTTAAAATCGCGTCCACTTGAAATATCTGGCTATTTGAATAAAACATTTCCTCCGTCACGGTCGACGGCGGGCATCAGGTATACGCACCTATGTGTGGATGCATACCTATACGCTCTCCAGCCATCCCGTAAGCACGTGGTAAATCTTGGAGGTCACGAGCAGGACGGACCGCAGAAGCTGGCCGTCGTATATGCACGCCTACACCTCCCCGCGTAAACAAGATATGACGTCATCCGGTTATTTACGATATGCCGGGAGACGTTCGGGTTCGGCGATATTCAACGGCTGGCTCTCTCGCATCATTATGCGCGGCTGGGTGATGTGATGCCAGCGTGGTTAGGTGTAGCGTCTGTTATTATGATGCGTGCGTATGAATGCAGGCGTGCGCGGCTGTGCGTGTGCTTTTGATACTCGCGTGCTGCACGCATCAGGGATCACGCGATTTCATTGTACCTCTGTTGGCTTTGAAAGTCTGAAATGACTACTTCGTACACTGGTACTACCCTGGTGAAAATTTCAATGACTAGGAATTTTTACAGAAATCGGAACATTTCGTATTAGATCGCACAGAATTGTAGATATGCATAGTTTTTCACAAGGAATTGTTGATTTTCTCTCAAAATTGTACAGTGTATTGTTGATTTTTTAATAAAAAATTACAAATTCTTATGACAAATTATGTTTATTCACAATTTTTTGTAAAAAATTATAAGTAATATTCCAAATTCCCTAAAAATTGGTAGACAAAGTTGTTTTCACCAGGGTAGCCCGTGTTGGATCGGTTATTTTAGCCGAATTCCAGCCGGCAGTTGTTTCAAATTCATAAACAATCTTCCCTGTTTCCGTGCACATATTTTCAAAATTACGCAAGTATTTTACAAGAGTACATATGAAGTCGATATTCAAAATTCTCCGACACCTCTCGAGTGTGCGGTGAACACAACGTGTTCCATGTGGACTTGGGTTATGCAAGTGTATAATATACGACTCGCGTACCATTATAGCGAACGGAACGGACAGAACTTCTTTGTCAAATGGCAATCTGGCGGTTTGTGGACACGTTCCTTATCTCACGTAGATGTTTTTTTTTTTTTTTATATCTGCGTTGAATGACTTCCGGGAAGCTTGAGGAAACCAATTTTGAAATTGACTAGCCGCGGAATGAATTATAACGATTCAAACTAAAGGATTTAGAAATCGTTGTTTGTCAGAAACAAATTCTTCGACTATCAGTATGAATCAGTTACACTACAGAAATATAAGTTTGTATTTTATAAACCTCGTTTTACTTTACATGACTATTATATTATATTAAATCTGACCTAACCTAACCTAACGATTGACGAGCTTGTAGCAAAAAAAAATCAGTTCAAATGATCATAGCTTTGAGCTTTTAACCCTACGTCAACTTCTCCTACGTATACCTATCACATAATAAAGTTTGAATTTAAATTACTTATTTACCAACAGAGTCTCATAAAAGAAAAATTAACATCAATCACGAAAAATTAATGCATGTTCGCTAATAATCAATTTCAAAGGCGATCCTTTAATATTTTGCCTTTGATGTATGCGACTGAATAAAAGAGACCGATTGAAATTTCGTTAAAACGGAATAAAATAAAAACAAAAAACTGTTGGCACAAAAACTGTTTTGAGTGCTAACTGCAGGCATCCCGCATTGTTATGTTTCGTTTCTTTTCGCTGTTTTCTTTTGTAGGCTGTATAATGGATATTCAAAGTAATGCCTGAACGTTAATTTCGACATGATATTGCAAATTTGAAAGATCAACAAAAGCCTCCTTCACACATATGTAATTTAGTGTACGTGCCAACATTGTACCTACACATATATAAATTTCCTTGTAAGAAGACATGGAACGCGAAACTATACATCTATAACAAACATGTTTAATTAGAACTTCCTCCGCAATCGCTACATACAGATATTTGCAGCTACAGAGCAGGCAGGAGAAAGGATTCTTCAATTAATCGTCAGACAGTCGCAGAAAATTGCAGCAACCATGCCTCTTGTAGCTAGATTACAGATTGCACCTTATAAATTGATCGGGAGTTGCGTCATGGAATTTTTTGCAAAACTCATACCGTAAAAACGAAATTTTACAGTAAGCCTTATAAAAACCAGGACAGATGAGAATACGATCGAATAACAAACAATATATTTCGAACACCGTACATTACCGGTGATAGAAAATTTCTCTTGCAAACTTTTGCACCGTCTCAATTTCCGATATAAAGGCGTATCGATTTTACGAGTGAAAACAACATCCGATACACGAAACATATAATGCTGTGAAATTATTGTTGTTGTTATAAAGAAATCTGAATGTTTATCGCAGCTATAGCTAGAGGAAGGAAAGCGAAGACCAACTCTCTCGCGAATCTTCCGGTCACTTGCGCACGTATATCTACCTACCTGCTATACTTGCGGAATGTGAAATTAGTATCCTGAACATGCCTTTACGCGCTCTGAAGTTTACCGCTCCGAGCCTTGTTTATATTTTAAGTAAGCGCTGGCAGGGTACGAGATAGAAATCTCTGCAGCAGCTGATATCGTGGCATGGTCGATGCAAGGTGCTCAGCTGTGCCTACCTACGTGTATGGTGGTTGTATGGTGGTTGCACGGTGCATCGAGTTCGACGTTACCTCCGCCGATTTCAATGGTTTGTCTGTTTTTCATACAGGCGTAGCAGCCGCGATTACGTAACCGCAATGTTCTGTACCACTCACATTGGTAATGACGATTAAAATTCTTTAAACATCTGCACAGTCGAGAAGCGCAGGATATTAAGCGTGTGGCCTCTTAACCGAGCTTGGGATACACGATGAACGGTCTGGTCGCAAAAGTGTAGAGACGAGATTACGGGGAAAAAATTCGGTACTTATTAAAATGGAGAAACCTGACGTCTTTTCAATGGCTTGATGAACTCATTCGGTCGCAAATGTTCATTCGACTGTAAAAGCTGTACCGAATAAATGCATTATACGAACGGAAGGAAAAAAGTTATTTGCAACAGAATCAATGTGCCTTGTTGTATGGATGTAAGGTGGCTGGATGTTTACAAGTTTACATTTGTAAAAGAATAAGCTTCGTTCGATTGAATGGAAGTTGCCTTCGTCAAGATATGTACATAGATATATACTGAGAAACAAATATGGCCAACATAGCCCTCAACCTTGTACATAATAAGACTCTGAAGATGTCATCCCAACAACAGACACTTAGTATTTTGGGTCAAGTGCACCGTAAAAGATAGTTGAGGACGTACACAATCATGCAAATTATTGATAGTATACATATATGGCCATATTTTTCCTCTTACACCAGCGCTGAAAATTGATTCTGTAGAAATTAATATAAGGAAAGTAAAATTATATGCTTATAGGTGATGAAATAGTCAATGAATTATGTTATAGTCGAAATGGTGTAAGAAAAACTATATACGTAATAACACGTGCATGTTCAATAAAATATAATACTTTTTTTAAAACATAACCTACTGTTTATGTTGATAATGTAAATCAATCAGTACTGCTGTTCTTCCCGTGAACGTAATAAACTATCTAACCAAACACTAAGTGGCTTCGTAAATTGTGCCTGTTGTTTTTTAAATTTCCAAAGTATTCGATCGAAAGCAGCGGTGATTATTAATTTTTTTTTTTTTTAATTACGAATACTTGCATTCATTAATATTTCTGGAATGCCTGAGTTTTTGGACGTTTTCGCAACCGATCATCGGAGTATAAATCTACAACCAGCTGTTTTGAGTTCAAAATTGAAAAAGTAAATTCTGTCAAAATATATTCACAACAGTATAAAAGATCGGCGTAATATTCCGTAGTTAAATATCGATAAATTTTTACCAAAACGAAGTTCGGTAACATTGAAATTTTTTTTTTTCTTCATATCTATTTTCTCTGATGCTCGTAGCATGTCAATTAGCCATAGGTACCTACGGAATTAATCATAATGCCAGACTATACGACGTGTAAGAAATTTAAATACGCATAATAAGCCGGAGTATTGAATTCGCAGGATAAATAAATACACAAATACCTAACAATTTTTTATTCTTAAACGGTGCTACTGTGTAATCTCGTAGCGGTCGAGACGGCGGTGTCGAATGTTGCGAGACGTTATTTTGAAAAGGCCAAGGTGCTAGAAGTCAAAACCATATCAGGCACAGAAACGAAACGAGTCGAACAAGAAGCACTCACGGCATACTTTATGATCGAAGAGCCGCGGACACCGGCCGGTGCGTATTATACCTGCCGATGTAGGTATACGAACCAATGCCCAACACACACAACGTCTTGCCGAAGTGCTGAAACCGCTTTATAGTTATATAGATATACATTCTTGTCTTTACGAGTGTTTACCTCTGAGTCTGCTTATAAAAGAGAACGATATGAGAGGAGACACGGAGCGGAAGAGGGAGGGTGGGAGAGAGAGAGAGAGAAAGAGAGAGAGAGAGAGAGAGAGAGAGAGAGAGAGACGAGGCTGAGATAACTCGCAGCACGTGCTAGTCACGCTAAATAAGTATAGTAGTTGTCTGTCAGTAAGAAGTACACAGCCGGGCTGCAGATGTAACAAATAGATTTGATTCATTTGAATTTACGTGCTGCGAATGCATATTTTCGCCCACGATTCGCCTATATGTGATGTATATATTGCCGATTGGTGATGAGGCTGAAGTTGGTAACGTTAACGTAACGAAACATCGGGAGAGAAAATCATTATTTACTCAATTTTAGAACGACTTTCAAGGAATTGCCTTTTCTAAATAAGGGTATGTTTTTTTCATCATGGTTTGATAAATTTCGGACATTGCTAAGGGTGCGAAGTAGCAATTTTTCCTAAACACGCATCGTTATGGTGATATGCCAAAAGTGAGTCTCGGTGAAAATATTGGACACTTCGCGAAGAGATAAAGATCTGAAATAAATCAATCATAACCAACTTGATAAGATAACTTGTTTTCGATAATATTAATGCCAAAAAGTTGTTAGCAAATTGTTTAAACGAAAATTTGTGTAACCAATCTCTAGTGAAATTGTTTTTATTTCATACACTTAAAATGAATTCATTAATTCTTCTGAATACCTAACAAATTTTTTTTGAATTTTCGGCGATTCCGAAAAATACGTTTTCGAGGATTTAAAAAAATTTTCAAAATAGATCAAAAGTCCTCAATTTTGGATAGGTAAATGGTTGTACATTACACCGAAAATATTTTAGAGGCATGGAACGAATACCTTCATAAATAGAGCGTTAAAAAATTTTGAAAAATAGAATTATGCAAAATCGTCGAAAATTACAAAAAAATTATACGTCCCATAACACCTTAAAATAACGTTAGGTATTAATTTCATCCTCACGATTGGTGACGACACTCAACGGCGTGCATTTTAATTATAAAATTAGTGTACGTATCATATTATACGTGTAATATCTGTTGATTTGTATTTATCTTATTTACGGTTAATGTTCTACAGCAACTTGATGCAGTGTTTTTATCAACAAAAAAAACATCGAGCTTTGTTCACTTAATATTTATAACAATTGTACACAATCTCAAGCGACAACATTTATCGATGGTTTATTTTCTCCCAGTGCTGTGGAGAAAGCACGAGCACAGCTGTGATGACACAGGTCAATAACCGAAAATCATCAGAATAAAAACTGGATGTTTAATTTATAAAAATTCTTCTTCTTGTCTTGAGTCTCCGATTTAAACCACCTCTGAAATAAGTATTTTATTTTCAAACAATTGACGAAGGGAGAGAAAGAAATTTAATGATCTAAAGGCGCCATAGCGTGCAGGCGGCATAGTTAACACGCGAAAACAAAATTATAGCTATAATTACGTTTCGGTTATTTACTGGCCACCTCATTTTTTCTCTCTGACGTATTTCCTTGCACGACTTACTTTAGGCCTACCCGTGGGCGTATATGATGACGCAATGATGAAACACATCCGTCGGCTTTAACCTTGCACGAACATAAGTATGCATGTTTTGCGTTCTCGCGTTTAGTTGAAACGTTTGAATTATCCCTGTTATGAATTGTTCTTCTCATTCCTACGAGTACGGCGGCAGCATGTCCATATCAGTTAGCCTGCAGCGTAATGAAAACGTAACAATTAACGTCGTCTCGCCCATCGCTATACCGCAGCTCACGGTGTTGCATCACCGTGGAATTGCAACGCTACGGTGTACGAAAACTAATTTTCCTCGACTTATTACGGATATATCTGTTCCGTATACCGGGACAATCTCTTGAAACTTGAAAATCAACCGCGCATGCGCGAGTTTTATCGGCTGTTCGCGCAGGCTGGCCATCCCGAGTTTCAGCTGTCAAACTGTTTCTGCCGGCGATGTAGTTGATACGAATTTTCGAGGTTAGACTCTCAAGTAATTGAGCAAGTGACTCGGAAAGGTTTGGAAAGCATTTGCTGTTGGGTCGGAGAGTTGATTCTTCAAAGAACGGTCGGAATTTAATGCTTATGCTCTTTGAAAATTCAAACTTATACATTTTGCGTACGTTGGCCCGCCTGCATCGCAGACAAAAATGTCGCTGCGGGAAGAATTCGTCGACCAATGAGATTGAATTATTTGAGGCATGCGTAGTTGATTTTCAAGTTTCAAAAGATTGTCTCGGTATGTACTCGGCATAGATGTTTTCCATTTATGTTTGTATCTAGAGATATCGATCTAATCTCAACCCGATATCATATATCATTTAAAGTACAAATGATACTCATAGTCAGAGCAAACGTTTCGAAAACCAAAAATTACTCATCGCATCTTATTATTCACGGTGAGGTAAAAAGCATCGATATCCGATACGTGAGCGAGACGTTTGAGCAACATCTGAACGAGGCAAAGCAATATGGCGTCGGAACGGGTGATCAGCTGATTATTGAAATAAATCATACGGATATCAAGACGTATATCATTACTGATTACAAAACACAGCGAGAGGCACTTTTCTCATTGAATGCAGGCAATGCGACTCGCTCAGAATTTCAAGTAGTATTACTTTCGCGCTCGGACGACGGTTTTAAAATAATACATAATATCGTTACCCATAATGCATCGGAACGAAAACTCGATTAGTGATAACGCGTAAAGCTATGATCTCTTGATTGAAATGTATTCAAGGTCAAACAAAATCTAAAAATGTACAATGTCAATACACCAAAAAGTGAGATCGAATGATATTTCGCTGATAAAATTAAACTTATTTTCACTTTTGACCGTCTCATTACGACAGTCATTGCGATACGAGCGTTATCGAATATTCGCATTTGTAATTTATCACCAAAGCCCGGTGTGCACAACCATTGGTATGCCTGCGATTGTGAGTCATTGTTTGAATTAAATTACGAGTACATAACCGATATAATAATAACGTTCGCGCGATATCCACTATTTGTGAATTTCCAATGACATTCACCATGAATGTGTGTATCACACATGTGTAATATTTATCAACGAACAATATCTAGCTCGAGTTCCGCCATGCCGGAGATATATCGGCTTCAACGTTACGTAGACTAGAAGTTTTAAATTCGTAGTTTGAGCGTAGACTAGCGACGATACACACGTACACATACCTCGTGGAATATTCCGCGGATAGCAAATCGCGCGTGGAATTCGCACAACACATTATCAAACCGACAGTCAGCCATCGTCGCCGACACGTCTAGGTATATTATACGAAGCCGCAACCATGTTGGCAGTTCTCGGACGGCGCGTAACAGCTAAGTTTTCAAACTGTACGCGCACTCGTGCATGCTT
Organism: Neodiprion pinetum; assembly: GCF_021155775.2. Taxonomy (NCBI): domain Eukaryota; kingdom Metazoa; phylum Arthropoda; class Insecta; order Hymenoptera; family Diprionidae; genus Neodiprion; species Neodiprion pinetum. The sequence continues at coordinate 11,900,578 of NC_060232.1, forward strand.
GGCTATGCATACACCACCGGAATTAAATACTCTCGCACAGAGGCGTGTATAATGCATCGCCTATTGTTCACCGGCGCTAATTACGCAACAACTGTTATTACTGCGGCGAAGCAAAGCAGCTGATAGGGTGGACGAATGTTATTAGCCACGTGCATCGTACCTGTGATACACGTATACGTAGTTATATATACGTTTAAGCGTAGAGTGGTTTTGCGGAATATGCATCACGCATGACTGAAAACAAAGAAAAAAAAAAAAATGTTCGGATCTCTATGATTGCGGAGAATCTTCATAATAACTGTTTTTCATTTCTTTAGTTTTCAAATTGGGATACAGAGGGATATGGAAGAAAGCTTTGAATCTTAACGTTAGTCCCAAAGAAGTGCTTAAACATCGATCCGACAGTTATGAAACCTCAAATCCGGATGATTAGTATATCCAGAACAATTCGTACGAAATTTGCAAGTAAATTACGTTCGCACCACAAGTTTGAAAAATTTGAATAACAGTTGTGTATTTTTGCAACAAAGTTTTTATATGATCGTGAATTAGCTGCCGAATTCACACGGAACGTACGGCGATTCCGCTTTACTGTGCGAAAATTCTAATCTTACTACAATTCTGCGTAGAAAATCTGTAGCGTATTCAGAAACGATCCGGGTTGTTCGGATAAACCGGATATTCGAAAAAGTGGTAACTCTAATTTGAACCTAAAATAAGACTTGATTATTTTTCACCTGTATCTATGTACACATACAATGATGTAATATTATTTTGAGTTTAGCCTGATTTTGAATTATAATATTACATACGTCATTAAGTTTCTTTTTCAACTTAAAGTTTTTTCTATGATAGAACTGCGGTTCGCGAGGGAATCGTCACGTGTAAATTCACTGTACGTACAACATCTATATGTATAATACGACACGCTGTGTGCGAGAATTTCGAAGAAGGAGGAGGAAAACATCCAGAGAGAATCATCCTTGATGAGATTTTATGTTGTAATAGAAGAACTTTGAATCACGCTCCTTCCCACGTTAAATTATTTGTGGCTCCGCATGTAACGCGAATTTTATTCTTGCAGGTTGGATTCTCCGTTGCTTGGTGCTCCTTTATTTTTAATCCCGCCTCACCGTGATCTGGCAATTGGATAATCAAATTTACGACGATTCTCACGTGCAGTATTCAAACAGGAACAGGAAAATGTATGAAAGAATTTGAATCTTCTTTTTCCATGTATTTTTTCTCATCATTTTTTGGATTCGTCTTGACTATTTATTATCCTCTCATGAGGGCATAAGGAAAAATTCTAAGAAATCTGCCGGTTTCCTTGTTTAATCAGCTGTTGAAAGCTAAATTCTCGCAACATTATTTACTGAATTTGTAAATGGAAGAAATCCACTCACATTGTATTGTTCATAAAAAATATCAGTCGTCTCTTTATACACAATATATATATGCTGTATAAAAATTTAGCCTGCTGATATAAAAAAATGTCACCTAATTATGACAACAGCACCGTCAGATTATTATAGCAATATTATTCTCAGATCGCAGTCTTATGTGGTTTACGAGATCCAAATCATCCCTCCCATAATTTGCTATGGTTATATATTCTTTTATCCATACTCATACACGTTCAAATCTTCTCAAGTTCATGATTTTCTATAATGTTGGATATTAAGACAACGCAACACGAAAATTTAGTATGGGACTGAATAGTGAAGAATTAAACGATGTAAAGCTAAGCTGTAGGATTTGGTATAATCATTAAACATTCGGGCATTTGTTTGTCAGATCATCCCTGTCCCACTCTTTGTGTTGAACGCAAAAATCATGAGAAGAAATGAGGCTGAAGTTAGTAACGTTGACGTAACGATACATCAGGAGTAAAAAATCATTATTCGGCAATTTTAGGATGACTTTCAAGGAGTTGGCTTGTTAAAATCAGTGTATATTTTGTTTATGGCGTACTAAATTTTGGAAAGTCATAAAGGCGCGATTTAGCGATTTTCCCAAACCTGCTGAAAATGACCTTGTCTTAAATCACATGTTATAACAGAAATCGATGTGTAATTTATTACACGATTTATCGTGTCAATATGAGAAAAATTTATAAAAAATTACGTAATAAATTATAAGAGCAAGAATCATCAAATACGTTAAATCAAAAATCGTGTATAGTTAACTATATGATTTTTTATCTTGTACGATTCGCATTTTTCTGATTCATTACGTGATTTTTTATATATTTTTCTCGAATTTGTACAATAAATCTTGTAATAAATTACACGTTGATTTCAGTTATAACATTCCATATTATTTTCAGTCGGGTAAACACGTATCGTTACAGTAACTTTACTAACTTCATCCTCATGGCAAGAATTAATGCTTCGCTGGGTATTACGAATAAAAAAATCAAATTGCAGTAGAAGTAATCGCGTAACACGGTTGAAAATAACCAATCAAACATTATGGTTGCCTTTTAGAGAATATTTACGCTTTACCGTAACAGTTGAAATGAATCGTATCATTTGGATAAAGCGTGCTGATTGGTCTAGGAGCCATTGGGAATTAAGTGAAGAGAGAATGGGTCAAGGGAAGAGAAAAACAGTGGCCAATGCTGATAAGGAAGACAAAGTTAGATGAAAATATATTTTAGGACGAACGATTTCCTCATACAATCGCTTTTCTTATACCAATAGTATGTAACCGCAGGTACGTTTCAATCGTAATGGTTTCCGTAGAGTGTGAAAGACGAGTGTAGCAGATTGCGAAATATCTTGAATAAGTTTATCCTCGTTTGGCGGAACTCAATTTTCGAGAGATCTAATTTCTAAGTTCCATCAAGCTTGCGGTTCCCCCTTTCCATAATTAGTCTTCTCTATCCGACAGCTGGTATTTCCCGGTGATTCGATATTACATTTTGTGGTATCAAAGAAAGTGGAATTGAATCACGCGGCCGTTCTCTTTGTGTTATCTTTGATATGCTCAAAGTTCTGTGAAAGTTACGTCTACCGCAGAAGTGAAATAATAAAAACTGAAAACGAGAAGAAGAATAATAGAACAAAGATAAACATGCAAGAATTACTTCAAAGGAATCGCATGATGGAAAGAGATTCTCACCAAGTTTTGCAATCGCCAACTCCGCGTTCTTTCGCGTGATAAAATTATACCAGCTTTGCATGTCTGTCTGTATTTCACGTAGCTATACGATTTTGAAAGCACAACATTTTTATAATCCTGGTACAGACACTTCTCTGAAGAATTCAGCCGTGACCTTCATCGTGAAACGATCGGTTCTTCACGATTAGGATTGAAATTCAATAACACCGAGCTTTGTACCGAATCTTGCGATGAGAAATTTTTTTACGCACTTTTCGAGATGTTTAATTTTGCTCAAAAAAAGGATTGCTTCGCTGACAATTATACGAAAATCATTCGAGCAGTTCCTACTTTCATTGATAATATTTTTCAACGAAAGAGAAAAAAAAAGTTCCAAGACCGATTCATTTCGCAGAACTATAATCAATCTCTCTTCCTGAAACACGGACAAAATCACCTTCGAGCTAGCTGGAAATCGTTAATTGTTGTACAGACTGATGTCAAATGTGACGAGATTGCACTATCTGAAGGTCGGTAAGTATCGGAGCGAAGAGAGTGGATAATAAGAAGAAAAGAGATAATTTCGATATGCATTTCCAGGAGTATAATCCAACCTCGCCGACAGTAAAGACGTTAACTGGAACTTGGGAGAATAAGGATGAACATCTAATGGGACACTGAGCACCAATTAACCGATTTTCGATATGACACTTCATGCACTCTGAATCGTCAATTATTGAAAGTTTGTCCATATTTTCGCTATTCTATACTATAACACAAAATCTACACGTAGACCTTACTCTGTATTCTACGTCATCATAAAATGATCGACGACGGGAAGTCACGGACAAAAACATTCGACGGATGTAAAAGCAAATTATTATCCTGACGTTTTTCCACGCACCTGAAGTTCAGGCACATCGAATTTGACCGAAAACCCAAGTCGCTGCTGGAACTGAGATTCTACGATAAATTTTTAAAGAGTAACCGGAACCCAGAAAAGTTATCGACTAAATATCAGAGCAGTGCATTCGTTGATTATTGATACGGTTTTTCGACGAGTCCGAAGCTAGTAACGTCAACGTAACGAAACATACCAGGCATAAAATCATTACCGTGGAAATTTCTGAATGACTTTCAAAGGAGTTGGCTTTTAAAAATGTAAGTATATCTCGCTTATCATGGTTCATAAAATTTCAGACGATCCTGAAAAGTGCGAGGTAACGATTTCTCCTAAGCATCCATTGTTGAAATAACGTTACTGACTTCATCCTCATGTTCTTCGATGAAGTTCGATCTCTTTTAATTTAAATTCCCGTTTTTTGGCAAGGTGTATTCGATTCGCTCCCACTGACCTTTTCTGCGTCCGAAGGGTCCGAAGAACGTGCTGCTTTTGCCGATGACATTGTCGTCGATGTACTTCAACAGTTTGGTGGTGTCTTCGCCCTTCTTAACGGCGATAGATTTTACGGGGCGAGGCGGAGTCCTAGGCAAGGCACTCTGCAGGGGCAGAGATTCCTCCGACAGGGAGTTGATCCTGCGCTGCGAACCACCCCAGTTTTTCGAACTGGATATCTTCACGGAACAGCTCATCCTCTCATAGTATGCGGGATTACAACTGTCGCGAATTCAACCAAATTCACCAATTCAAATATCACTGTGCAATATCTTAAATCGATTAATTATACGACGTTTTTATCCTCGAGTTTTTGGATTTTCACAAAACTTTTTTACCGACCGAACCACGCTGTTTTACCGACTAAACTAGCGAGCAGTTGTCTTTACGATTTCTACCCGTCGAGGTGACGAGGACGACTCACTTAATCCTCAACGATTTTGGACGGGGTTTTGCAAGATAAATATAAGAATATAGACGAACAATCCCGAGGATGTGATCTCTGCATATATAATAGTCGGAAAATCATAAACGTGAACGACGTAAAGTACCGGCAAAATATTTCAAATATCTCGCAAAAGCTGCAAGCTTTTACAATCAAACAAACGACACGAGATATATTTTTTTACCGCTTTCCGTTTCGATAATGTACTGCGTGACAATAAATATTAATTAATAGATGTATATTTTGTAAGACACTTGAATTTATTGAATATTATTATCACTTGGTATTCTTATTGCAGATTTCACATATAATGTAGGCGGGTACCTTAAGTATCGATTCAATAAACCAATTTCATTTATGCTCCGCGCTGTTATTGTACTCGATACTTTTTCTTCTCTTATTCAATCATCAACATTTTTTATCCACAATATATTTTCACTTTGTTTCACTGTGTATTCTTCAATCCAACGAGCACTATAATTGTTTAAAACACGAATTCTCACAAAAACGAATCGCGAAGTCAACTTCGAGTTATTAGTCGTAGAATAATTTGACCTGGCACCAGTACAATATTATGGCATCCCAATCAGCGAGACGAGTTTCCCAATCTGCCGCAACTGATCTGCATCATTAAAAGATTTTTCCTTTTATTCAAACACCCGTGGTATTAAACTAAAACCGTGAGCGCACTTTTTCCACCTTAAACGGACAATCCCGAGCTGTTTCCAATGTGCAATTTGAATTACGATCAACGTTACAAACGCAGCTTTAAAGTCGAAGCACCATTGGTCGTTTTCAACAAATTTGTCTTGACTTTTTTTGGTTCTCAAATATCCAATATCATCTTCAATTCGAATTCACCATCGATCATCAATTTTAAACAATATGGCGGATAATCCAGAAGCAATAAAGAATTAGAATAATTTTCTTGCCTTATTCGTCTTTTGTTTTTTAAATCTTCATCTCCTCCTTCTTGTTGGATCCCTCCTCACTCTTTCTTTCACTTCGTATTTTCCTTCCGTTCTTTGTGCGTCTGGCTTTTAAACTGCCGACGCGTGATCGAGTTGCGTGCGTGCGTGTGTTTCTATGTGTATGTGTGTGTATGTGGGTGTGGGTGTTTCTCGTTTTATCGAGAAAACAAACGTGATAAGTCCGTGCAGCCACTACGAGCGTCTTACCGAGACTGGCAGTCTGCTCGTAAATGTCCCTCCCGCCAGACTCTGAGCATCTATGACGTCACGGTTTGGCGCACGCGCTCAGCGACCATTTTCTACCTTGTGGGAATGGAGAGAATATCTCTCCGCGACCAGCTCTCGTTGTCCGATATCGTTAGATCATCGCATTATCGACGAAAAATTAATGAATAATCGGCTATCGACCGTAGCTTTGATTATATGCGCATTTCGAACTTCTTTTACAATTTTTCTCCGATATTAACTCAAAAGAATAAGTCATGAGAAAAACTTGTGGAAACACACTCGTTTATTGCGTTTCCTGACGTCTGGTGAATGAGACTTCCCGATTTCCTCAGATGAAACTGAATTATTACGGAATACGTCTGAAGCACATCGAAGAATTTACGGAGTGACACTTTCCATGGTGTTCAGAGTGGAAGAAAAAAGAAATTATGAGCAGAAAAGCACAGCAGAACTTAGTATACTAATTAGTGATGGCTACTAAGCTAAAAATAATCGACTCGATTAAATCCGTAACGATTGATCGATTATTTCATATTTTTGTTTGCAACGATGCATTTCAAAACAAAGTTCCGTAAATGTTAGTACGTGGTCTTAATGGCGTTAAAGTTTTTTGATAATTTATGGTTTCATTAAAAATACTCTTCAATTTCAGGTAAAAATATACGTTTATATTTCACTAATCATACCAAATCGATTATTCTTCAAACTCGATTAATCGACCGACTTAAATTTAATGGATTATTTTTGGTCATTTTTACACTACTAATAAAATCTTTCTTGGAATCGTCCATATACATATTTCATCCATTCTTTACTCTTCATTCTATACCCTTTTATTGCAAAACAATCCCTTCATCAAATCTATATCGTTTCTACTACATCTGATCTATTTTTTAAATTTGATTCAATTTAATTTCAAACGCGATGAAACAAATCTCCTGCGTCTTTGTCTTTGTCGTCCAGCTCATGTCTTGTTTTTATATCGATCCTCTCTCACTGATTCAATGAATCTTTTTTTCGCGTGCAACTCTTTTTGCACAACATGCTGATTTATAAGAAAAAATAATTTCAACTACGCTTGAAATGAAGATCTGGGAAAAATCGTCGAGTGTTATTTCAGCCCACGAAAACTATAATCTTGCAAATCGTACAAAATATCCAAGATATTGACGGGAAACGTGGCCCAGTTTACGAAGAGAGCTCCATATGGCGCATACGTTATCCGTTCGCAGGACAAAGAACTAGACTCATACGGCGATATAAACGGAGGCCTTATTCGTGAGCCAGGCGGGTGTGCCACTCCACTGATTAATCATCGATCATGTTTCGACTTAGAAAAATATAATGCGATTAAATTAGCATTTTTTAAAGTAATCGGTGTAGCTTGTCTAATGACATTTTCGTAACTATTCAACTTCCTTATTTGCTATGCTTTTTTTTCATCCAGAAATTTTGTTCATTTTGTTAATTTGAATATAAAATCGTCAACGTACGGCACAATTTATTTGTAATACGTATAGAACCGCTAACCTTTAACTGTTGGTAATATTTTTAGAAAGTGCGGGTCAAAATATTTATTGACCGAAAGCCAATATCGATTATTTAAACGTTTGAATTATTCGATTTATCCGCATTCTTTAGAATTTCTAAACTTTCATAGATACATCCTAAATTGTTTAAGCACAAAATTGAAACAATTTGTGATATTATTCTATGTTTATCGGAAATTTCTATAAAATTAATTGAGAATCTCTAAATTTATTGCAATTTGTATGCCGTCTGTAACTTTTAAAAACTCTCCGACAACCTGTAAAAATGTTTCAACTTTGGTACTAATAATTTGGCACAGATATTGAAATAAAAATTGTTACGGTACGGTAAGCATAATATAAAAAGACGTTTGGGTTTGAATTTTTTGTTTTAAGCAAATGATTAAATCATCAGTTCTCCAATACGAGAAATTGGCTTTGGCCAATTATTTCTGAAATTATAAAACTCTTGTATTTTTCGAACATCAATGACTTGAAATTGGAGTCACGTTTAATTTTGTTTAGAAAATCGAATATTTTGGATAAACGAGCTATGAACTAGACGACGACGATAAAAGGGTGAACCTGTATACTACATATATATGCGTTTGTGTTGCACAGATATGTGTGATACGTCCGTGTGACGTACACATTTCAGCTGACCTAATAACCACGCAGCCTCCTAGCTATTTTACTATTTTTGTCAATGGCAGTTGCCACTACGCAGTGGCGAATAGTGACAAAGAACAAAGAAATTCATTCAAAATTCAATGCGGTCTAGCTCAGAAATTGCTCTATGCATTTGCCGCGGTGTAAAAAAATTATTATCAATGGTAAAAATGAGTTCTAATGCCAAAAAAATTAATGTCGAGACAATTTTTTTCATCGATCTTTTGGATACTCTTTTTTTACATTTTGCCAGATATTGGTATTGTTACTTACGTACTAGTTACGGTAAACTTTGGTCAGTTTTTTTAAGGCTTACAAACAAAAACAATTGGGCAAATTCTTTCGTTTTGAATGATAGACTGTTTGAAAATATTCTAGTTTTTTATAAACCTTCAAATATACAATTATAACTATGGCGTAATATCCAATATGTATATTAATTTTGGATAGAAAAATGGTAAAGAAATTGATTTGTAAATGCGGTTGCGTTTTAGGAAAATCTTTCCAATTATAGCGATCGAACGGAATTTCAGATGGGATAATTTTGGAATATCAAAATGAAAAAAGTACGAATTCACTGAAAACTGTTGACCTAAAAATATGTTTTGTCTAACATTCTTTATTCTGAGCATTATTTATTGAAAGAATTGATATGAGCGTATTTTTGATAATATTAGGTTGAAATGTACATTTATAGCGAGATATCGATAACACAACTAGTTTGAATTTCGCTATTATGCGATTCTTTCATCTTCTTAATCTTCAATATTCAAAACTTAGAATATTCAGATTTTTCAATGGGGTTTTAAGCAAAAAGTATTTTCAGCTTTCTAGCCATTGAGCATCTTCGATGTATTTGCAAAAAAGATTCATAGAAGATCATAATAAGCAAAATTTTTATAATTTCCCTGCAGACGAAAGAAGCTCATATTCGAAATAAAATAGGAAAAAAATAACGATGCACCTGTATTATAAATAAATAATTGAATCTATCGAATTAAACCGTTCGATTTTTTGTACATCATAGTGTACAATTTTGATTTTCGTTTTTTACGATTTTCTCGAGTTATACTGCATATTAAATAATTGTCAAGTACGTGAAACAGAGGTAAATTTTCCGACAAATCGATTGCCGGTATTTATTTTGTTGAATTATTCTCGCTTTGCGAAAAAACGCAAATTTTGATTTAAAAAATTCGATATCCGAAACATGTCCAATACATCTCAAAATTGTCCAAAAACTGTTTCTTCGCTCAAATAAAAGCATCAAGTGTCAATATCTTAATTCAAAAGTGAACGGGTCAAAAAAACATCCAAGCTGTTGATCGCACCATTCGGCTTATCAAGTCTACAGAGTATTACCCAAAGCTAATTATCAAAGAAGTTTCTCACCAAACTGTGACCATTGACCGGTTGGCGGTAAATAGGAGGGTTGCCCTGCCAACCAGATCCGGGGGTGCCGAGTCAAACTTTCCATGACAACCCGGTTATATTTGCGGGCATTTGGACAAAGGAAAATGACCAAAGACTCCGAGACTTCCCTGACAGCGTGTCGCGGTTTAATTTTTCCTCCCGTTTCGCGGCTTTCTATCAATCACAAAAATCCTTAAATCGCTTCAACTTTGCCCGCAACATGCTCAAGTTCCAGCTTGCAACGCCGCAGGATCTCAGGGCTGCTGCAAAAGTCGAGCACAAGCGGCAGATCGAGGAGGCGAGGAAATCCCGCATATTCAACCCTCGATCCAGGCGCATTGGGGTGAGTTCAGTTCGTCGGACCCTGTTTCGTTCTCACTGGAGAACTAGACACGTGATTTTTACAATTTTTCATTCGTGATTATCCACCGACGTCTCATTTTCAGGACCAGTGTTTCACGTTTTTTACATTCGTGTAAAACTTTGTTAATGCTTGAACAAATTTAAACGTATTACCGATTGGTGATGTATCGTAGATTTTTACGGTTGCGTTGGATTTTTGCGTCTACCGTTCATTGTACGGTCCATTTTAAGAATAACTTCGATCTTACTTTCGTGATTGGTAAAAATATTGGCCATCTTACAATAAGACAGCTCTGCAAGATTGAGATTCATTTTTAATCTTATATCGTACGTAATTCAAGTGTATTTTGGGTGATTAACAAGTTTCGCTAATGAAAAGCTTAAGAGTTTTCGGTCTTTTACGCTGAGAAAAATTTCATTTGTTACGGTAACTAGAAAAATTCAGTGAAATGGGTATCGTTGAAAGAACTGTTTGAATATTGTTGTGATTACGAAAAACGAGGTACACGCAACCATTTTGCTCTATTGTCGATATTTTTTTTTAAATTATATAATAATAATGTTAAATAAGGCTTTAACATTAATTTATTGTTGCACAAGCATTAAATTTTCGCAACAGTTACACGAAAATCTAGCGATCGTAATGAGAAAGAATAGTAACGGATACTAGACTTTCTGGTAAGAGCTACAAAACTAATTTTCATTTTGTACCTAAAACTATATTTTTCGGTTGTGGTGAAAAATAAAAATAGTTAAAGACTGAGCGGTAACCGGAACTAAAAGTTTCTTTCAACGTATAACCCTAGAACACTTGTACGGGGTTGTAAACGACTCCGGCCGACTTTTAACCCTCGCTCCTAAATCAATTGCGATTATTAGCTAGGAACCGTGACCATAATTCAGTTTTACTTCTATTTCACTATATGGCCGTTTATGTTTCGTGGCAGTAGGTGAGTTTTACTTTTCTTACTTAAATTATAATATTTTGATTTTTTACTACGTATTTTAATTTTAATATACTTCATATACTGAAGCAATTTTCATTGTGGAATCGGACGCTTTGTCAAAATTGTATGTGATATTTTTACGCAGAAAATGGCTTAAAGATACTTTGGCTGTCTTCGAGGAACACCGAACGGTATATTGTTGTTTTTACGCCACTGTAGTCAATTTATTATTACCAATCGTATACTATTTTTTAAATAAAAGAACTTGTAAATATTCTAAAACCCCTTAAAAAAACTTTTTTTATTACATATTTATTGACTTTTTTCGTATTTCCCTATTCCGTATGTTTCCTTTTTTCATGTACCGAAAGAAATACACTTTTTCAATGGGGCATAGAAATAGAAATGTTTTTCCTACAGGTCTGATGTATTCTCTTCGAAATCGGGTTCGAAATTTGGAAATCGGTTCATTACAAAAAGAACATGTACGATTTTGTGCGAAAAATTACGTTTCTGCGGTTTATTAGTTCTTTTTAGTAGTGAATTGAATTTTTCTCCAACTAAAATTTAATGAAACTAAATTTGCTCTTCACCCATCGTTCCCTTATTGAAAAACGAAAACATTTATTGCTTAACCGAGTCCCATTATTACTTTTAGAACGATTTTGCGAACACGAATCGTGTGGGGCATGAGCTAAAAATTAAAATAAGAGACGTGTTCTAAGGAATAAAAATCTTTCAATCTCTCAAAGGTCAATGAAAGGCCTTAAATAATTTTTGAATGAGTAGATTAATCATAAAATGACAAGAGACCTTTTCTTACACAGCGTTCAATACCCTAAAAAAATAGTTTCTAGTTTTATCAGTACACTATGGCGTTGGCGAGTTATAAAATTCCAAAGTTTGAAGAAAAAAAAAAAAAAAAAAATGTCCTACGATATTTAAATGGGAAATAGGAAAATCGCGTCGACGCATCTCTCAATATTAATATTAAGAACACAAACTTTGACAGCAATTTTTTTCTTGTCGCAATTTGGAACAATTTTTGTGTCTTGAATATTGAAAAAAATGAGTAAATTTTTTTGACACACTCTAGTGTTCACGGATAAAATTAGATGTGCACCGCGAGCCCACGCTGAGGTCGGAATTCTATTTTAAGCCGTGCCTCTACGTCAGGTATGTATGTATAGGCAGGTTTTCCTGAACCTCGAAAAAGGTAATCGCACACGCAGCCCTTGGCGTCCGAGGCTTGAAACCTGGCTGCATAAAACGCGTCGATACGAACGCGCCCACGTCGCGTGAGCGTAACTCGTTACTCAGGTGTTGATGCGGTATAGCTGATGGTGCATGTGCCTACAAACTCGAGGAATAGCGGCGTAGGAGCAACGCGGGATTCCCCGCGATCCGCCGATTTACCGAGGTGAAAAAAACTTACTGTCATCATCGAAAATACACTGATACACTGCTGAGTTTGCCTTGGCCTGCAATGAACGCCTTAAAAGTTTATGGGACTTACTCGAAGACAGGAGGAAAATACCCTGAAACAAAAACGCGATTCATGGATCTTTTGTGTTACATTTTGCGTAAGGATTATGTATTTTTTTTTTTTTTATATACTTTGCTTAATAAATTTATTGTTGAACTATAACGATTGTACAGTAATGTTCATTAATGGGTTTCCAAGGGCTCACTATTTTTTTTTCAAATCAAAACTGGAACCAGTTTCCTTTCCAAGCAAATTTTATGTTTCAATGACCAGCGGCGCAAGTGACGGGAGCAACAAACGATGCTTTGATCGTAGACACATAAAATTTCCATAGAAAAAAAAGCTTATCTCACTTTTCATAGCCAGCCACTCGGAGTCCATGAATAAACATTATTGTACATATGTATCGCAGAATTTTTTTTCACCAATCGTCAAGCTCGTGAAGAAATCTGTTGCAGACGATTTCAGGCTATACAGTGGGTCCCATATTTCCTTAAAAGTACATACCATCTTTTTTTTCCTTCCCTTATAACCACTCTGATACTGAAGGTTTCCCCTAAATGTACCCTAAAGCAGTCAGTTTTTCGTCGAAACTCCCCTATTTGAATCAGTTGGTTGGTTTTTTTTTTTCATAAACTAAAATGGAATGAAAAAATCAATTTGATCGTTGAGAACAATGTTTATATTTGCAACTAAATGTGCAACAAAATAATTCCGTAAAAATTATGATTTTATAAAATATAATAAAGTTTTGAGATTCAGTGTATTTCTTTTTTTCTTTTTTTTGTATCTATGTCAAGCTGGAAGTTTTAGTCGATGAAAACAAAAAGAATCAAGTAAAATGTAATACTTCAATATATTTTACATTAGAAATTTCTTTTAATCCCCCCTAATATTACCCGAAAATTTTTGTATTTGCATGGGATTTTTTTTTCTCTGCAATATGAACATGTTTTTGGGGTGCAATCGACGAAATTCCACAACGAGCAAAATAACGGACATCCTAGTGTTTATCTAATTTTGCTCTATTGGGTCAGAACAGTGGAAAAATATTGAAATCCTAATACTTCCCCATTTTTACAAAGCTTTGTCCAAAGGGTGTTTCAGCGAAGTGGTTGGAGTGCCGATATCATTCGAAGCCATTTCGTAATCTCCAAAACCAAACTGAAATTGGTAAATGTTAAAATAAAATTCTGTATTAGTAATCATCAAGGCAATGATTGGTAGTTACGAGAAATAATTTAGGATTACAGGAATCTCTTCGTAATCTTAAGAAATCACGTATAATCAAAGTAAAATTTATCTGTCAAGTCATTTCTCGTAATCACTCTATAAAATGTAAGTAATCACGAAACACGTAACCATAGTATCAATTTTTGTTCGATGAAACACCCCTTACCTTTGCTTAAGTTCCCCTAAAATTACTTTACCTGAGCACTACGAAACCTGCGATTTGTATAAAGAATTAAAGAATAAAAGATAAAATGACGTTAAATTCAGACACAAACAACCTTCTCGAACAAATTTCAAATCGTTAAGTTACAAAGTTCAGGGCAGTGATCACATAGATATGTATGTTATACGACCAGGAAGTGAGTCTATGATTTTTGAGGTAATGCCAGAAATGTGAAAGGTTTCGTGACGGGTTGACAAATATTCACAAAGGTCTGACCTCTTCTCATTCTGCAGAATTGTGTGAAAAAAAAAAAAAACATTTCAATTGCAACACATACTTCACTCTTTTCCTCCCTCTACGATATTTCCTCTGAAACGATTTTCCTCATTTCTCTTGCATAACTATCACCGTGTGAATTTAAACTCCGATGCGTTACGGGAAATCGTTGCGTGATAGAATCTCTCTCGAGTTGGTATTGCAAAGGCTGATGCATATTTCTTGTCTTGAGCACGACTGAAAATACTCCTGCGCTCTTGATTGATAACACGTGAGTGTTGGAACTATAGACGTGACGATAAATGTATGGACGCGTGTACATACGTGGGTACAAGAGTACAGGAAGTCGACTGTTGGGCTGCTTCATGTTCGGCGCCAGGAAATACGTAAGCGTAACATCAACCGAGTTAACAAGTATGTTGGTACGAATTGATATACCTACTCGATTCTCGCTTCGAGAAGGTGGAAGTACTTTCGCATTTTAAGGAATAAATTTGGTTTTTGCACAATTGTAAACAATTCCCTCGGCAAATGTTTAAACGGACATGTTTTTGTTATTCAATCTGTCAATTATATTATACTAACTAAAATTCGCAACCTCGTATAGACTAGGACTGTGCGATGAATAGATTAATCAACAGCTTCGGTTAGTAACTCTTTTTTTTTCCATACCAAACAAGTCATCGGTGAAGCATCAAATCTCGAAACAGGTGTTTTTAACAGTAAAATTAACATCGGCGTGAAATTGTTTGTTGCACGTATATTTCTTTCACATTGCATAAATTTGGAAATTGATGGTGTAGGTGCAGAGCGTCGTTTAAAAAAGTTCATTCTTATTTGCGTTGCAGATAGATAAGGAATTCCTGGACAAACAGGTAGAGGAGAAAAAACAGCTGGCTCAGCTCGAGAAGGAGAAAGAATACCGGATGGACGAGCAACTGGTGCGTAGCAGCCGATTGGCGATGATGTTGGAAAAACGAGAGGAAGAGGTACGATACCTGATAATTAATAAGCATTAAGTTGGCCCGACTATTTACGTATAGTAGAAATTTCACGCGTATACCAGGACAATTTCTTGAAACTTGAAAATCAACCGCGCATGTGTCAAATAATTCAATCTCATTGGTCGGCGAAATCTTCCCGCAGCGATATTTTCGTCTGCGATGCAGGCGGGCCAACGTACACAAAATGTGTAAGTTTGAATTTTCAAAGAGCATAAACATTAAATGCCGACCGTTCTATGAAGAATCAACTCTCCGGCCTAATAACAAGTGCTTCCCAAAACTTTCCGAGTCACTACCTCAATTATTTAAGATTCTAACCTCGAAAATTCGTATCAACCGCATCGCCGCCAGAAACAGTTTGACAGCTGAAACTCGGCATGGCAAGCCTGCGCGAACAGCCGATAAAACTCGCGCATGCGCGGTTGATTTTCAAGTTTCAAGAGATTGTCCCGGTATAGCCATAGATGATCCGATCACGTTACCAGTTTCTAATTGAATAAATAGTCATGTCTCTGAAATAACGCAGATCACAATTCACTGCACTTGGCTATAGTTTAAATGTAAAAATAACCAGTAGAAAGTTATTTCCATTATTTACACAAGTCTGTTTTTTCCGCAAACTTCCTTTCGCCCTTTTAAGCTCACTCGCGGGACTTTCTGTAGAAGCTTGACGGCCTTTCGACATGAACTTGTCACCATGCAATAATTTCTTCCCAACGCAAACGCGTATACACGCACCCATTATCATATGTGAGCCCAGTAATGCCGCACCACCGGAAGTTTCTCATCCGAGATCACCGCATGACTCCTTGAACGGACGTATGATCGCATTCGTGTCTCTTCTGCGGTGGCTAACGACAATCGAAGAAACGATCTTGCTGAAATATCCGTCACTAGAGGATGCTACCGAGGATTACGTGACGTTCGGATTAGAGTAGATCAGCATGAGTTCACTTTTATAAATAGGCCAATTATAATAGGAGTACGTAAATGTTATAGTAGTCGAATCGATTTGAAAATCGAATAAAATATTCGAGACTTTGAATTAATTCTAGTCATTCGAATGGTTCAAAGGCGTCAAATAATGCGGTTCCTATCTTGAATTCTCCGTGTTTTTCTGATTGGAAAATACTTCGACGAACGTAAAATGTAACCGTGAAAATTTTTTTGGACAGGAAATTGAATGTGATTTTGGAAATGAGACTAGTAAATGTTGAGTTAACAGATCAGCAAATTGGAACGGTTGCCAAACTCCAGAATGAATCGAAACTGTAAAGAGTCGCCTCAGGAAAAAAATTACTGAAAAATTGCGTGTTCTAACTGATAAATTTCAGTAACCTCGCGATCATTTTTTTAATAAATTCCATTTTTCAGGCTTTATCGACATCAGACCAAGATTTTGATTGTTTGGAATTCATTTTCGTTAATTTGTTAATCGTAATTTATGATATTTACACTCATACAAACATCGAGTACTTATGAAGACATTTTTTACCATAAAAGTCAATGTTCAGATAACTGTAACTGAAATCTATTTGCAGAAATATTTTCTTTTGATAAAAAATTGCAGTTTTTAGGACGCAAGCTTTCTTCCGGCAAATTGTCATCAATTAAAGCTTGAGGTGTTTTCTTAAATCGGAGAAATTGTCACTTTCAAAAAATGAAGAGAACTATCGAATTTCAAACAGGCTTCGAAGGCACGAGGTGCAAGGTATATTCGGTAAAATAATTACCTGAATTGCGTGCGTTGTAGCTACTTTCAGCTTATATTTAGGGTATTTTTAGGCTGCTCGATAAGGTTTCCTCGTGACAGGTAAACTTGAAAGGAAGTAGCCCGACGGATCTACGCAGCCTTGTGTTAAGAGGGTATCGAACCTGATACTGGCACCATTTGTAGCCACTACCAGGTATCATCGGATAGAAAAGTTACGGGATATAAAATATAGATTCCGTTCTCATTGAAAGTTTTGTAATTTTTTCTTGCCTTTTATTGCAGATAAACTTTCAAAGAAAATTACCCCCACGCGTGATATTCATTACGAAACTTCAAAACGATAGATATTAAAACTTGCAAGCTGAAAATGATAAAAAGTGTAACATTTGTACAAGTGTATAAACTGATGATTTAACGATTGGCCTAATGAATGTTCTATCATTTTCTCGAGTATTATAAGTAGTAGCCAAATACAGAGATTGATTTCATGATTAGACGTTTACTTCAGCGGTTATAATAGGAGTCTGATTAAAAAATATCGCGTGCCTAATGGCATAAGGTCGTAACCACCAGAAATAAGATTATAGTCGCAAAAGTAGCGTATTGTTTTTTGTTTTTTTTTTCACCATATTCTCTGAAAATGATCAAAACGTATAATTCAATTAAAATCAAGCGCTCGAAAATATAAAGGCAGAAGGCCATATGGTAGGCATGTACAATCTTTTTTCAGCAATAAGTAATAATAAGTATACATAAAAAAAAAATCAAAACAGAAGATCGTAACTAACTTTTTTTTCTTTTTTGCAAAGATAAAACCAAAAGGTAGTAATTGCAATTTCTTCATTTTTTTTTTGCTTTAAAAACTTCCGCGGTGCATAAAAAATGAAGACTAACAAAGTTATATACAGTAAGGATGTCGATTTTCTGAACGTCGGCTATCCAAATCGTCAATTATCGTAGCGACAGGAATACCAATAATAATTTGTGGCGGTTACGCCCTTGATCAATTACCATAGTACATCCTTCTTTCAATTTTCATCATGACCAGAAGGTCTTATCTATCAGTAAATATGATGTTTTGCTATTAATTAAACTGTTATTCAATTTTAACGTTTCTGACCATATTTTCATGTTTTAAGCTTAGATACAATCGAAAAACAAAAAATATACGCCCTTTTGCCTTTTTCAACAGCAAAAGGTCGTAAGATGACGCTTACGACCTTGCGCCATTAGACACGCGATATAAGAAATATTTCTAAAGAATGTTTCAAACAGTTTTCCCTGCAAAAATTTGATTTTGGTTACTTTTTATCACCTTTGGTGATATAAGAAGAGTATTGGTTTTGGTAGAAAATGACTTTTTGCAACACTCAACGAATCTTTACGTTTCCAAATCTCTAGAATCCGAAAAACAGGTTTTTAGAAAAATGTCGGTCTTTCGGTAACTCCGGCAAACTCTCGCAATAACGTCGGAAAGGACGAAATGAAAAAATTCGAATCTTCCAGGATTTTACGATCAAATGATGGACATAAAAAATTGCCGTATCCCGTTTGATTTTTACGTCCGGTTCTATCGAAAATGAATCGATTCTCAATGTTGAACCGATAAATCTGTAATTTTCCTTCTTTATTACTTCTTCTGAATTTCTGTAAATTTTCTTATTCTTCAGAAACTTATGTTTTTTTGCTCATTTTGCTTTCAAAACTCTTTCATTTGGCTGCCAAGCCCTATAAATTTCAGATTTATCACTCGGCCGTTTTCGACATCATCACGGAAATTTGTGGTACAGATCGCCAGAGTCTTTTTTTATCATGGTGATGAAAAGTATAGCGAAAAAACTATTTTTACGGCTCGTTTTTAATGGTGCATTTCCAGAAGTTTTGAAAAAACAGTCAAATTTCACTTCATGTCAAAAATATGTTTTCCATAGCTTGACTTACTGGAATTACAGCATGATTGATACAAAGAGTTTTGAAAATTGTTGCCTATTGTTAACAGCCAAGAGCTAGCTCTTCAACATTTCCTGCTTTTTTTCAGGAAAAGCGAAAAATAAATAAAGAGATCAACACTTTCCGCACTGTTTACCAACGCCCTGAGGATCGCAGAGACTTCGATCTGTACGATCCCGACATTTTAAAAAAGACAATGCCAGCACGGGTCAGAGACGAAGATCCTCGTCTCGGTCTTGCTTCAGCTCAAAAGTAATAATATTCGTCAATCGTTACCTTCTTGGTTCGTCAAGCCGTCCAAGATTCTCCATAATGTATTTTTCGCATTCCAACCGCTTCCTGATTTCCGTTGCCTTCCGAATTCACGCTTTTCCATCCTCCAACAGATTTGAGGGCGAGGATGAGAATGCCCAAGCACGAGCAAGAGTTTTGAAGGAACAGATGCAGTCGTGGCTTGAGCAGCAAACCCAGGAGCGACGCAAGGCGGAAAAGGAGCTGAAAGATGCGGATGAAGCTTATCAAAACGCTGTGGTAGCCAGAGACAAACGCGCTGTTATGCTCGAGGGAATGGAGCATGAATGTCGCCGAAAATTGAACGAAACAACAGCAAAATTCAATAAAGCTCTCGTAAGCTGCCGATGAATTCTTTCAATTTCACTATCATGCAACGGAATAACGCGTACAAGAGTAATAACTCAAAAAAGCTGCAAAAGAAAAATTGGGGGCTATCAAAAATCAAGTGTTTGAATTTCTTACAGTTAATTCACCGTCACGTAAATTATTAAAATTAATTCATATGAAATATATTAACTACGACTTAATGGGTGGAACGGGATTTAAAAGAAGCAGAGAAATGACTCAAACAGTGGTATAATACGGAAAGTTCTACGGACAGATTCCGATACCGACAGCTTACCGACATTTTAGCCGCTTCACAGCTCAGACACAAACCCTTTTATCGGATGGGTGTTTATCCGCACTTTGTTTGACTTTATCGATCATCGGGAAGGAATGAAAATTTCAACTCTTGGAAAACAAATGATCTGACGGGAGTTAGGTTGTGATGTATAATTCATGTCCGTTCAGTTACAATTTGAACAATAAATTGTCTTTTAATACATCACAGAAGAAAAAAAGATAAAAAAGATTTTCTGCACGACAAACATAACAGGTTTGCACAAAAGACTCGTATTAAGAGATTAACTTCACCTTCCGCAGTGTATCAAAAATTTATTTCCTCGTGTCCATATACCATACAATTAATATATCACATTTATTTCCTCGTCATTGACACATATTTTCCAGGGTCAAATAAAACTTACGGTCCTGCGGTCTACTTTTGCAAAATTTCAATGCCAAACTGCAGTTGAGTAGATCGCTGTAATAGTTCGCTGAATAAATAACTCAATTCAGCGTCTATGCGAGTAAAATAAATGCGCGTAATAACTTGATTGGCTGTAAGAGTGAGAGTAGAAAAAGCGACGTCGCGAAGTTGCGGGATTGATTTAATTGGCTGTCCTGCAGGCGGAGGAGCAGGAGTACCGCAGAAGACGCGCCGCGGTCCAAGATGAGGAAGATAAGATGGCAGAAATCTACAACCATGTAACCGGAGATTTCCTGACCGAGGCACCGGAACAAGCGGCGAGTAACAGAGGGCCGGACAAGCCGCTGGCTAGTCGGTACAAGGGCATGTCAGCTGCTGAACTCAAGGCATTCAGGGACGTTCAAGCAATTCAGATGGAAGAGATTACGGTAAGTGACTTTCGCCATATTTGTACAGCCACAATCGCACTGCGCAATGGTTTATTTCACCTGACGAGCAAGGCTTCTATACGCAGAGTTGACACAAAGTGATGATATTACGTCTTTTGTCACGGCCGTTCCTTGCGGCTCTTGTGTCCTTAGCCCGCGAATACGAGCGGACTTTACACCGTCCATGGTGTGATGTACGATTTTGCCTCGCATTACACCTACGCATGATGGAGAGGAGAACCCGAGCAACTCGCAGAGCCGCTGATGCAGATCTGCGCAGTCGCTCGGGTATCAAACCGGACGAACTTGCATTTTCATGGACAATTATACGCCCAAGTCGTGTTAAACTGACAAGATTTTCAGACTCCAGTATTAGCTGCAACGCGGAAAAGAGACGGCAAAATCTCACCAAAATCTTCCGATTCCACTTTTTCATATGATACCGCAAAATAATTGCTCATTTTTTCAATTATACCCAAAATTTTTCAAAATCCATATCGAAATCGAAAAAATATATATATATATACTCGCATTAGTTTCACGGTCTGATTGCAGCTGCATGATATTCAATAACAATAATAATAAAAACAAAAACATTACAACAACGTAATAAACTTTTTCCAAAACAAAACCAGACCAAACGAAATTCTGATGTTGTCTGAAAAGGAGGAGTTTACCATTTCTATATTGAATTGCACTGGATCCAATATTCAAAGATAAACTTTGAAGTGATCATATTTTTTCGAAAAAGTGTAGAAACTTGTCACGGTAAAAATAAACTTTTGAAAATTATACACAATTCGAATCTGCGTCGTTAAATACCTATGGAGTAGATTATTATGCGGGCGAAAGAGAGACCAAAATTAAATTCGAGATTTGAACATGTCGCAGAAAATGAGACAGGCGGAGAAATGCAGGGA
The DNA here is from genome assembly GCF_021155775.2 of Neodiprion pinetum. Taxonomy (NCBI): domain Eukaryota; kingdom Metazoa; phylum Arthropoda; class Insecta; order Hymenoptera; family Diprionidae; genus Neodiprion; species Neodiprion pinetum. The sequence goes on from NC_060232.1 coordinate 11,922,142, forward strand.
CGAAGAATGGGACAAACAAATGTCGGGGAATGCTCACGCTGCAGTAGCATTTGAGCGAGAACTGGAACGCAAGAAGAGGTGACGAGCCTTACTCTTATGATATTTATAAATATGTTGTATAAAGACAACCGAGCACCTCTGGTTAATCTCGAATTCGTGTGGTATTTACAATTTCAATAAACAATGGCTTATTCAGTTTATAACTCAATTCTACTATTTTTACATAGCATGAATATATGTTGAAATAAGGCACAATTGTTTATTATATGTGATAATTTGACATAAATTGGATTTCTACGAATTGAAAAGCTGGGTAAAAACTATTCAGGTGATTTGTAGATAATCCATTTACAAACAAAATAAGGTACGATTGATTGAAATTGTGTATGCTGTACAGTTTTTTCATTAAAAAAGATGGCGTTCGCATTTTTCCTACGATTAAATTGCATTTTGCATTGGCATTTATAGACAAATCAGCAAGCAAGTGGCGGAAGAAAATCTCCAGCTTGCCGAAGCTCAGAAATCCCATCAAGACTACCTGAACCGCGTTGTTTACAAGAACAAACCCACAGCAGCATTTTTTGAACAATTCAACAAAGGAACTCGTTAGATCTTCGATAATGACTAATATATGCAAATTTATAATTTCCTTGCAGGTCGTTGAGACTCAAGTTTTTTACCACTGTATTTTGCTAGTATAATGTTTTTACTACTTATCGTATCCGCAGCTCTGTGTGCCTGTACAATGTCAATGTAGTAAATAAAGAAGCAAATGAAGATGTAATTTTAAAAGATGTGTCAAACACAGAGCGTGTACAATGTACAAATTAGGTGTAATAAACGAATCGTATCAACTATGCATTCGTGATAGCAAAATTTTCATTTTGAGAAATATCGATGCCGGTCGACGGAATTGTTCTACTTTCGATACTCATTTAATTCATTACTGGTGTGATTAAGAAGTACTTGTTCCATGATTTGCGGTTTGACTGAACTTTTGCACATAGAAAAAGTAATTACGATGTGTAAATATTGCCATGGTAATTGGTATAATGTGCGAGATATAATTATTTTTGATTCCCTTCTAACCAGAGAAATCAAACTTTTTGTATCTCTATTTAATCTCAGTAAACAATTATCTGCCAATTGAAAAATAAATAATTCATTCGAATCTAATAAATTCCCATCGATCAAACTTGGCGTGTTCTAGAATCAACTAAGCTTTTCTTACGTCGAATAAATGATACTTGATCCAACCAATCCAATTACAAAAGTTTACTTACGATATCAGATGAGTCATCGTTTGCTTGCATCAAATAAATCTTTTTTAGTGTGTATAAATATCACCGCAGAAATAATATCAGTTCAAGTATTTAAAAAGCAGCGTGTTAGCACCAAGATAAAATTGTATTATATGATCACATTTCAAATTCCAGGATCAATTTCAGCAGGTAGGTTGATGGGAAAGTTGTGACTTACACAAATGACTTGCTGCTTTATTGTGAACGGCGTTCGCCAATTCCAATATGAGGTGTCGTATAATTCGACATGACACGTATACGACTTGTTCGATCTTTCTCATACACGAAGCATACATGCAAAGGATGACAAAAAACTCATGAGAATTGTTATAATCCGTACAATATTTCAACACCAATTCTCTCTTGATCGATAACACGACTCTAGGATTTTGGAAAATTCGATTTTTTTAAATTTCGTTCAACAATACTTTACGGTCATAAAAACAATATCCAGTTAGTCCGATACTGAAAAAAAAGTTTCTAAAAGGTTCAATTTTCGATTTTGTCACAGTGCCTCGAACCGCGCACTGAGTGCTTATAAACTTTAGGGAATAGTATATAGGTCATAAATTTTTATTTTTTTTTTTTACACCAAGTCTTATACCTTGCGAGAAATCCGTCCTCCCGCGAAGGAGTTCTAAAGAAAAAGGGATTTGAAAGATTGGCTTCGTCGTCGCCATTTTGCATCAAAATGATGATCAAAAATTTCTTTCTTTTTATACTTCAATACGTGTTGAATAAACCCTCTGAAAAGAAGTGCTTTTCCTTTTTCCACACTCCAAAAATAAATCGTCAATGTTAGGCCTTTTTTCGTCCGTTAGAGTGGTGTTACCACTTAACGTGAATTAATTTTATTGTTAGTTTGACGGAGTGAAAAAGGCATACAAGGCGAAGAAACGCTCTACGCACAAATGCCTGTTATAACGTCCGAGGGCCCAATTCTTATCACAATTACTGGCGAACTTATTTATCGAATAATAAAAATAAACGAAGTAACATACGAGAAAACTGACCGGTCCGCGGTCATCCTGCGAATGCGTGATGTTATCGGTTCGACCGTGCCTGAATTGTTTTCGCAAATTATGTTTACCACAGTCGCGTTAGGTATTTCGAGTTTGAGCACGATCTGGCATACTCTGATCGAGTGTTTCTGAGAAGCTGAATGAATATTCATTGAAACGTTTACAGCTCGAACTGGCTTCTGCATTACGAGCCCATCCGAAACCCTTGAAAATTAATCGAGTGTTTTGCTTTCTGATAAAATTTAATATCACGAGTCAAGACCAAACGGTATTTCGGTTGACGCTTATCTTTATGGCTCGTATCCACAACGAGGAAATTAGGGCGATATTATAACGCGTCATGTAAAAAAAAAAAAAATGTATATTAGATGCAAGGTATGGTCGATATGGAACATTTCAAAGATGAGAAGTATGTCCAGGGTGTCTACTTTAGTTTTTTTCATTACTCTTTTAACGATGCAGTACTACATTCCAAACTTTAGCAATACCTACGTCCGCGATAAGTATGACAGTATGTTGCGTACATGTAAGGAGGAAAAAAAATCACAATTTCTTTAATTCAATCCGTCTATACGAGATTCAGATTAAGAAAAAAATAAAAAAATGTAAACGAGTATCAATACTCTGTATATTACTGAAATCTGAGTTACCAATTAACTTAAAAATAAATTTTTCAGGTGCATTAGTAAAATTTCATGACATTTCAAGACATTTTCAGGTTTTTTCAGATCGTCAGGCACCCTGCATGTCCTATTGTGCAAAAAATCGTTGTTGCTAAACAGAATATTCCTCCATAACTAACTTAAAATACCCATTAGGTATTCACATTTGCATTTTTGTCACAAGTCACAAAGCTCACGCTATATGTGGTGGTATCAACGGTGAATGACTTATCATTTCCACACTCCGCAAACTGCGTTTCAAGTTATGCAAACATGTCTTGACTCTGTCACGCAATGAAACCATCAATATTTACAGGAGTGTAATATAAGCATGCCAAGTTATTCCAAAATATCTACGGAGAAACCATAATTGCTACACACTTTAATTAACGGCGTAAATAATACGGACGAAACAAGTAGTATTTAATATTTATGCTTGTTGAATTCTTGAAGGTTCGTAAGATTCTCAACTTGAGTAGAATTAAATACGTTACTATTTTACTGGAACAGACTAGTAGTTGTTTATCAATTGATAACAAATCGGGCTGTAATATAATGTTATTGTGAACTAGTTTTCGTTCGTAGATGTTGAATTGTGAGAATTCTTAAAATCAATTTCAAGTGTATGTTCGCAATTTTCAACTACGCATGATTGTTTAAAACTGAAAGAAGTTATATTTCATTGTTAAACTCGATAGCATATAGCATTTGAATCAATGCATCAATATTTTTGTTTCAACTAAAAAGTGATTCTTCTGAGTGAGAAATTGTTCGAACCAAATAGACTGAAAGTCAAAAAAATTATTTACTTCATTAGATAACTTTTTTTTTCTCAGTCTGCGCTACTCCTTTTATTGTATACTACGCTTTCCTCTCAACACGAAATATTGCGGTCCAAACTATGCAAAGTCTCAGCGCCAACTGAATGAAATCTTATTACCACCTTGAATATAGTGTCAACTGTTGAAAATAATTAAATTCGTGATAGATAGGTAAAGTGTCGTCGCATTAGCCTGATGCGACGATTTATTGTACAGGGCGTGGCAATTTTCCAAATTTCTTACCAACTTACTTACATAATACGTTAATAAAAGAGAAATCCATTTGATAAAAAATATGGGATATACTGTAATCAATTTAAAAATATACTTACACAAGACCGTGACTAAACAAAGGTTTGCAAACTGTCACTAAACATCACTAATCTAAATATGATATTTATGAGCCCGTGTGTTCGGCGAAAAAAAATATTAACACTAAATTTTAACTGCATGTAGCCTGTCAGAAAGAATGTTGAAGAAATCACGTCATTATAATAATTTTTTTTATCAAAAAATTCGTCCAGTTCATCCTATTTTGATGAACAACAGCCTATTTTATTCGTCAATCAATTCGCTACAAATCAATTTAGAAAAATTCTTCATCTTGAGCTTGTCGGTTGGTTGAAAACATTCAATATCTTGTACATTGTGATTCGATATAGATAATAAACTTTTGATTTAGTAATAAATAAATCGCAGACTTAATTTTTACCCAAAATTTAATTCCGAAAATTAATGGAGGATTAATTAACAAAAAATAACAAAAAATAAGCAAAAGGCAAAGAGAATCAGTTAAAATTTTGCATTCTTAATTTTTTCCTCGAGTTGCCGGAACTTCTTTTAATAACGATATTAGCTTTAGTGACATTTTGTGAATTTATGTTTCATCACGTTTCTATTTCAACGTTTTCTGGACCTAACTTTTTGAATTTGCAGAATGATTTCCGTCGAAAACTCCAGGTTTTTATGCATGCTTTTTTGTGAACAATATAAAAATATTCAATTCAACGCATAAGTAGTTGTAAGAACATATAAAATTAGGAAACCCTGACAAATGTTTCCATGAAAATGGTCAGGAATGAATAAACAAGTTGATTCGATTTTCAGCAGCCGTTTTTTGAATTTGAATAATTCTTTCTCAAACGCAGCGCCACTATGCGCGGCATATAGAAATTAAATATGTAAATAAACACTCAGTGGGTTGTTTTGTGTATCGTCAAAATTCATGCCTATGTAATGTTTGTTTGTAAATCGATCCGTCTGTGAATTTCTTTGAAAAACAAATCACATTTAACTGTCCAAAATTCAACGCTATTCAACAGTAACGTATGTCGCGTATACTTAAAGAAAAATGGAATTTGAACAAGGATTACCGTTGGAGAACACGTGAGTTTGAGGTTATGTTCTGTCGTGTCAACTCGTTTCTATTTTATTTCTATCAAATTCATGGTATGATTATTTTTTTGACAGCGAAAAAGAGGGAAGCACGATCATCAAGGAATACGTTATTACGGTAGAAAATTTAAAACAAGAATTGCAGAACTGTAAGGTAAGATGTTTCCCTCTTCGTTGCAGCTATATCGTTGCAAGTTTCGCCAGATTCTAATTCCAATCTTTTTCTTTTCAAGGTTGAGCAGGCCGCTCTTCGCTCCCAGCTTGGAAATATTCAAGAAAGTAACAAGGCAACTGCAGCAACTGTTCGAGACACATTTTCAAAAAGTCAAATAAATGACAACGGTGTCGAGTCGCCGAGCACCAAAGAAATGATATCAAATTTACAAAAACGGATTACGATTGTACAGATGGAAAAAGAATCCGTGTTTCAATTGTGGCAAATGGCTTTGAAGGCCATAGATATATTAGAGGAGGAGTTAAGAGGGTTTCATCGGGATGGCAAGGGAACAAAATTTTACGAAGAGCAGATGAATGGCGTAAGGGAGACTTACTCGGATGCGATTAAGGCGCTTGAGGCAAAGCTTGTGCAAGCCAGGGAAAATTTCATCAAACAGCAAACGCTCTGGGAAACTAGTAAAGATAAAATCAATGTACTAACTACAGAGAAAGACGAACTTCTAAGGCAGTTTTTGAATTTGCAAAAAGATTCTCAGGAGAAAGATTTAGCTGCGCAACAGCGCATAGAAACTTTGAAAGCGGAATTGACTTTGTCAAAGTCGGAGGTACGGAGGGTCACCGAATCGCAAATCAAACTGGAGGCAAAGTTGAGAGAAGCACAGCAGTTTATAGCGACTGTTGTTGCCAAGGATAATGAGGCAAAGAGTAAGGTTTCCGAGGCAATAGAATTGGTCGAGTCTGCAGTTAAGGAAAAAGAACTTGCATTGCAAAGAGAAGCACGGGCTGTGGAAGAAAGATTAGCGTTGGAAAATAACGTACCTAAGATTGTTGAAGAGTACAAAACATCGTTGGAAACGGAAATTTCGAAACTGAAAGAAGCCTACGAAAGGAATATTAAAAAGTATGCACTGGATATGAAAGAACTGAAAGTAGAACTTCAGCAAAAGTCAACATTGCTGGACAGAGCACAAAGGGAATCCAGACTGGTAGAAGAAGAATTAAATAAAGTGCGACTCGGTTCCGATGACTTTCTTCACCATTCAAACGCAAAGTTTCTTGCGTTGCAACAACAACTACAAGATGCCGAGTTCAAGCTGCAAGTTAACGAAGAGACTTGTAGGAAAAAATACACTCTAAAGATTCAACAACTCGAACAACATGTTACAGAATTGGAGGAAAAGTTGATTGCCACTGGTGACCAGTTAAAACGCATGCAGAAACAAAGTTGCAGAGAAATGGAGGAACGAGTTCGCGAAGCAGACGAACGGACCAAGGAGGCTGTAGAGAGGTATGCAAATTTAGAGAGGAGGTTGGCACGAACCATTGATGAGAGGGAGAGTGTGACGGTTGAGCTACGCTTGCTGCAAGGGAATTTTGACCGCGATATCAAGCGAAAAGATCAAGAAAGGAGGTTTTTGGAAAATAGAGTCAGAGAGTTGCAGGAGGATGTACGAGCTGCGGCTAGCTCCATGGAGCAAACAGCTGCGCACGGAGACTCGCTTGCTCGTCAGATAAATATTCTGGAATTAGAGCTGAAGAAAAAAGCTGGAATAGAAAAATTGTACGTTTCATTGGGATGCAATTTAAATATGGATTTCGCTAATTCGTTGTTGCGTGTAAAAAACCGTTCGTGATTTCTAAGACTAATACGTACTTTGAGAAAAGAACGAGTCAAAAATTGCTTCAATGCACTTTCTGTACAATCTTCAGGATATTCATTTTTACAGGGTCAGTGATACTGAGCATCGTTGCAAAACGGAACTAATAGAGAAGATGAAGATATTGCAAGAAAAATGTGATAGAAGAACCAAAGAATTAACTCAGCATGTAGAGACCCATCAGAAGTTAAGCAATAAGTATGTGAATCAAATATACTGTATAATATAGAAGCATGATTTAAGGGTACTTGTTACAGATTTTCATTATACTTCCTTATATTCTTGAGACTAAAAATTAAAAAAAAGTAAGATGCAAATTACCAGTGTGTTTTTTCACAAAGATAGACTAACGATGAAATAATTGCATTATTTTAATGAAAATTAAATTTTAGGTGGAAAGAAGAAGCAAAACGACTTACGTCCAGTTTTCGGAAACGACTAAAGGAACTTCGTGCAAAAGTCATTGCCCTTCAGAAGGAGAATGAAGAATTGAACAAGGAACTTCTAGCTTCTCGGTACCAACTTGCAGAATTCAGAGAAAAAATGATTCATAGGTACCAGCATTAATTTTAACCGTCCTTCATGCTTAGGATAAGGAAAGAATTTTCACATTCTTGTACATTGAATTTAAGCTGTTGTATTACTTTTAATTACAGGTATGACCAAGGCGATACACCGAGGTGACGACTTTCAAGTATTTTAGTACTTAACACAATGTGGCCATTAGTAGATGTATATAATTCAATGATACAAAATCTAATTTATTTTCAATACACATTCCAGTACTTCTTCCAAAGCGATACTCATTTTCACCTAGCCTTGACCTCAACATTGTTTACGCGTTTCACGGCGCTTCTCAACTCTCGTAACTGAACGGAGTGTTACATTTCATACGTCAGTTGCATAATTCTCTATTTACATTCCACATACAAGTCATCACGAATGACCGTGCGTGTTGATTTACAGTGTGATAAAAACAAGCCCTAAGTTTACGAGAAAATATTGAGAAATCAGAGACTTCGAACTACGTTGAGGATTGAATACAAGCATTAAATAAACTGGGAAACCAGTAAAGAGGCTCAGACGCACCCTGGTGATCAAACCATGCGAGTCCCTCTTTCACCATATGATCTAAAGCCTTCTGTGCCCTCTGTCGTTCCCATCGTAATTCTTTTTCCAATAGCGACCGGGAGACGTGAGCGTTTCCCGATATTGAAGCTTGTTGGAGAACAGCGGTATGATCCATGCTCAGTTCTCCTGGGATTGATTGAACCAAGTATTTTCCTCTGCCAATCGGAACTATCGAAAATCCATTTCCAAATATTCTGAGTTTCTTTGCAGCTGCGAGCAAATCTTCATTAGATATTTCTTGGTGCTCTTTCCGCCTTCCTCTGGCCTGGACCAATCTCTCTCGCAACTCGTCCAGTAAAATCAAACCCCCGTTTTTATAGTTCGTTGCTAGGCATACCTCAACAATTTGCACAGCAATTTCGTAATAAAAGTCGCCAATTCCAAGAACAGACCAAAATCCCTTCCCAGATGCTAAAGGATCAACTCCGATGGAAGCACACATCTCCGTGAACTGACGTCGGAACTGGGGATTCTTTTTTATTTCATTTTTATGCTTTGAAGCAAACTCTTCTAGGTTTACTCTGAAGACTTCCAGCTGCTTAGTCATCTGTTCCAACTGGTTTTCCTGAATTTCCGTCCCCTTATCTTTGTATTTTTCTTGTTCAAGTTTTTGTTTGTGAATCGCACCTACTCCTGCCTTTCGCCGCATATTTTGATCGTTGGAGGATACTAGCCTGAAAATCAATGTCCATTATTCCAGGAATAGCATTTTCTCAACTAACGGTTTACCTATTGCTCCACTTCAAACCTACAAAACGCTGTATAGATGCCAATTTTATTGATATAAGCAAATGACAAATTAGTTCTTGATCGAAGTTTCATGGCATGTTACTTGAATTTGGCACAGTAGAAAGACTGCCAAGATATTTACACACTATTTATGCAAATACATTGAAAGATGAAAATAAATGTAATAAATCGGATAATGAGAGATGTCTAATACATTTTTTTTATATTTAACTCTTGGTTCAGGGACAAAACAGAGGCAAGCACAAATATTCCTATGCATAATGTGTGAAGTAAAATAATTTAACAAATTGAACTAAAGATTAGAGACTTGTTGAAGTAAATAATATATCATGCATAACAAGTTATAAAAATAGCAGCGCATAACGATTTAATCGACAAAAGAATATAAAATAATTACGTCCAAGGGCGCTGAATCAATGAAATAAGTGATATTCAATATCAATAATACATTGATCGAATTGTAAAAAGTACCTTCAATTATCGAATAATTCCTCTATGTATGATTTCTCCAAAACGTCTGCCTTCGTTTTACTCGATAAATAGAGTTACTCTCGTGGTTTCTAAAAACCAACTGGTTGTAAAGGTTATGTATTTCTGTCAGATACGTTGTATGGATATGTTGGTAATCACATTCAGGTTTGAAGCAACGACTACGCAAATCCTGATTAAATATTATATATTATTTTTAGGGGTTCGTAGTCACGAGGTTCCATGGTGTAATGGTTAGCACTCTGGACTCTGAATCCAGCGATCCGAGTTCAAATCTCGGTGGGACCTAATATTTTTATTTATTTAAGTCCATGGAGTCATAATGGAAAGTATTTTTACCACTTATTTCAAATCTATTTTTTAAGTATTACGAGAATTTTTCAACATACTTCAGTACGGTTCTCTACTTGCTCTGATAGTATGCAGATATGTCTCCAAAACCTAAAATGTCGACTGAAGAATATACCTTAGACTAATTATTGCGAGATATTGTGTATTATTGTTGTTAGAAACCAATTGATTGAAAAAAATCGTAAAAATTGAAGAAATAATTCATTTGCGAGCAAATTACTCCTGATACATAAATTATATGTTATTGGGGTCGCTGAATCCTAACCTAAACTAAAGTCAGATTTCGGATATTTAAAATGGCGGTCCAGTATGGCGGATGAAAATTTTAAATTGGATCGAATCTAGACTAAAATTCATGTCAACTATTGAGATCCATCACTTTTAATTCTGATAATTAGACTTCAAGTTCGTCAGAAGTGACTCGAAAACTCACTGTGCTCAGATTTTTGTCCAACTTTGATTAATTTTTCACACTTTTCTCTTCCATATTGAATCCGCTATCTTGAATTTTCAAATTCTGATTTTAGATTTGTAACTCACTACCCCAGAAATCCTAAAGAACTATATTGTTATAAAAGTTGACTCACAATCAGAGCAATAATGTGTGACTCAAAGGGTTAGGAAAAATCCGTCTGATAGTTAATTAAACAAAACGAAAAATAAATTGGTGTGATACGAAATAGTCGTACATACTACGCACGATCAACACATGTTCTTCGGGAATGCATATAGATCTTCCTCTTGTGTAGATAAAGTCAAATAGAAGAATCTTTTCTAGAGGGCATTGCGACTTTGTACTTGGTATACGCATACGTACCCATGCAGATGACAATATGATAAGTGGCCGCGAGGTACGGTGGAATGATCTATAGAGTAGATTTTTAAATAAAGAAAGATTTGTTGGTAATTACCAAGGCAAAGTGTCATTCAAAATGAAACGTCCACTTGAAGATCAAGACAATGGGTATGAGAAAAACCCTATCGTTTTTCTGGACATCGCCGTCGACGGTGAAAAAGGTGCGTAGATCAGTTCGATGTTTTTTAGGTTATATTGCGCCGCCCTTTGAGCAGTTATTATACCCTTTGAGCATTTCGTCAACATCGTCAATTGTTATTTTTCTCGTCGTTAAGATGTAAAAATAACGTTCTTATTATCTTGTGAAAGTGGGACGCGTCGTGCTCGAGTTATTCAAACACTTGGTGCCAAGAACAGCTGAAAATTTCAGAGCGCTTTGCACCGGAGAAAAGGGAATCGGAGTGAATGGAAAACCCCTGCACTACAAAGGCTCCATTTTTCACAAAGGTATGAATTGCATTACATCGATGCCAAAATTCATCGATTCACCAATTTTGAGTTTTCTTTTTCATCAATCTTTCAGTCGTGCCTCAATGCATGATTCAGGGTGGTGACATTATAAACTTCGATGGCTCTGGAGGGGAGAGCATATACGGATCAAACTTTGAGGATGAGAGTTTTGAATACAAAAGTTTAGAACACGGATGTCTTGTGATGGTCAATGAAGGGTCTAAGAATTCGAATAGTTCCCAATTTGTCATCACCACTGTACCTTGCTCTCATTTAGATGAAACAAACGTTGCATTTGGAAAAGTGATCAAAGGGATGGGCGTCGTGTTTGAAGTAAATGAGGTGGAAACAATTAAAGATGTGCCACAAAAGGTAACAATGAGAAAATCACTACGGTACCATGTTTATTGGTCGTGAGTGGTATTCGATCAGAACTGATGTCTCACTTTGTAAATGATACACAGGAAATACGTATAGTGGATTGTGGGGAACTCAAAAGAGGTGAATCATGGGGATTGGAGGAAAGAGATGGTACAGAAGATGTGTTTCCTTCTTGGCCAGAGGATTGGGATTTAGATTTAACTGCTAACAAAATCGATGTAAGATTGAATATAGAACAAATTACCATTGCTTTCCTTGGTGATACTTTGTATAGTCTATTTCAGTAGATGGCATTACTTTGAACTGAATTCACTGGAATTCCGGTCATAATCAGTGAAACTTATATTTTGGTAGCCTCTGTATCGAAGTTGTGACTGAAATAAATGGTGTATAATTACACAAAACTTATCAACGAGTTATAAGGAAATTCAATGTGAAATGGAGAAAAACGTATAAGCGCGAAATACATAAACGAGCTTTCACTGCAATATTATTGAACCAAGGAAAATTTGAAAACTAACCAAGCATGATCATACGTCATTTATGTTATTATCAACAGATTTCCTGCATTGAAGATGTTGTAAAAAAAATCAAAGACTCTGGCAATCATTATTTTTCAAAAAAAGATTATGCAACAGCGGAGAGGAAGTATACAAAGGCGTTGAGATATATCGAGTGGGGGACGAAATTGAATGACTCGACCGAGAAGTCGAGTGAGATTACAGAGGGAGGAGAACTGAAAGTCGCTATTCTATCAAATCTTGCGGCAGTAAAATTAAAACGAGACCAATATAGGGAAGCCCTGAAAATTTGCAATAAGGTAAAAAAAAAAACATACCTGTCAATACGAATTATATGGATAAATCACACAAGTATCAAGTTGTTTTGTGACTAATGAGATTATCAAGACCGATTTATAATAAATTAATATTTATCCAGATTCTCAACGTTGATAGAAACAATTGCAAAGCAATGTACAGAAGAGGTCTAGCACATATGGGTCTAAACGAATATCAACTTGCTCTGATGGATATGAAACAAGCATTGGAAGAGATGCCCAATAATAGGGAGATCATACAGAAAATGGAAAAAGTGAACAAGATTATACAATCGTACCTGGTTTATGAAAAAGAGATATGCCTGAAAATGTTCAAATGAAATTTATGTACATACTATGTAAATGCACGCACTCGCGGAAACGGAATTTTGTAAACGGTTATATGGAGTCTGTTATCATGAAGGATTAAATTTATCAATATTTGAGTTAAGGCCTATATATTTCTTTGTTAAAGAAGCTGGCTTGGAAATTTTTATGATCATTATTTAAGATTACAAACAAGAACTGATTGATCACGGCTTGGCTATACGCTGCTAATTTCCTAAAAAATGTCAATTCATTAATTCAAACATATAGAACAATCCGAGTACATGGTATTAAGTTTAGTGACTTTGTAATGAATCAAATTTATTGATCTAATTCTCATGTATAGCGGACATTGGAAATTGTGACCCAAGCTCTAGCTTTTTACGTCACTTTATCGGATGATGTTTAAGATTGTTAAAACTGCAGAATTTTGTTAAATCTACTTTCCAGCACTGATAATACGGCAAAATTGTAAATTCATGATTATGGAGCCAGTTACATGCCTGATGTGTTAATAAATGAATAAAGTCAGAAGGAATACATATATTTTTAAAAATTCAATTCTAAATTAAGAGTTTTACCCTGTTTTGTTCAGAATTTCAAAGATCAAAAACATTATTTGTTCGTTACATAAAGAAACGATCAGCTAAGAATATTTTGGTTCATGAATTGTTTTCTGAAATGAAATAGATACTATTGATGATTCAATTTCAGTGTAGCGTTTGAAAAGAAATATTTATAATAGTAACAATACAATTTCTGAGTTGATCAATTTGATTTTTATACTGTGATGGAATTGATGAAAAAAAAAAACTAAACTTAGGCATTCGAAGGAGGTTAAAGGGAATGAAATGACCGAATTTATCTAACTGTGATTTGTTGATAATTTTATCAATATCTTGTATATTTTTTATCTAGTATGAATTGTGGGAGCAGAAAAAAGTTATTGATAGAAAATTAGAAAGCAATGGATGTGAAAAGTCAGAATATAAAGTGGTTACATTGTGTATTTATTTGCTTGTGAACGTGCAGTTATTTTATGTCTAACCATTTTATGAAAAAGGCCTGTATAAATTAGATTTATATACCTATGTAACATTACATATTCAACTAACTTGTAGTAATTATAAATATTTCATGTAATTGAATTAGCGACAAAAGCATTTTATGAAGCCAATGTCAAGAATGAGGTTCTACAAAAACCGATTTATGGATTATTGATGCCATCTTTCAGTGCAACGTTTAGTTATAATATTAAGTAATATAGTAAATATACATACTAACAAAATTGAGGTAACATGTAATCTTCTGCTTCATCTAATTCATACAGACTTTTTAATATTGCGAGTAACTCAGATGACTTAATAAAATTCAATGTGTAAATATATATATATATGTATATATACATATATCATCAATGCATTTCATATTATTTTGCTACCTATCTTAACTGTCGATCAACAGGTTTAAATTACCAAGTATAGCGTTCATAGCATCATTATTATAAAAAACGTTTGAGTTCTATAACATTTTTACTAATATTTTTTTTGTATGAAATTCATAAGCATTAAATGCGCCGTACAAATTATCGTTAATTTGGGTACACAGTTTATTGAGCACAATATGTCAATTGTACCCACGTCAGCAAATTTTCCAAATCTGTCAAGATTTTGCTACCTTCTCTAAGTATGCTTACATGGGAATCTTATTTTCACGGAAAAAATTGTATATTAGTTTAAATTTATGTTTCATTTTTGTATACTAATATGTATATTTCACATCAGCTCTTAGAATAAAGTAACATTAGAATCTGTGCTCTTCACAATTTGATATTAGTGAAATAAAATTGGATGGAGAATACAGCCGGAATGTGTTATACAATAAATACAAAAGCTTTCGGATATCTCAGATATACAGTCCAATGTTTCAGTCTGTTATTAAGACTCAACAACGAATGTAATTTAAATCTACTTTTTGATAATGACGCATGTATATTATTCAAGTGTGATGTTATTTCACATGGCAGTCTGCGGTAACTTGCTTATTACAGTTGTGCTTATTTTATTTTCTTGGAATGTAGTATAGTAACTCAAAGTTATTCGGTCTGTTTACTTACATACTTAGGTATATTACAAGATAGCTATTCATCAGGGGTGCAAATTTTCATTACATGACTTTAAAAAAGTACTAACAGTTGTTAGTTTATAACTGTGCATCTTTGTATTTTTCATAAAAGTATACACATAGCATGCACGTTTGGTGCACAATGACACTATCGCACAGTATAATCATTCTTTAGAGAAAAATATGATAAATCATAATGTCATAGATTCCCATGCCGTCTGGGGTGTAAATAAAATTCTGCAAAGAGTAATCTAAATTTATAAGATAAATTTATCCAGATAAGATTCAACATTTTGGCTACTATTCAGATCAAGCTTCGTTTCGCATCGCGTTGTTACACGAATAAATGATTCTGTTCTGACTGAATTACATTTAGGTGTGAAGTAGGAACTAGTGAAGTAGAATGCAATTATGAATACTTTTAATCGATATTCTCACACTAAATTTTAATTCGTAATTATAACAGCATAGGTTAGTACTAAAAATATAAAATAGAGGCGTAGCTATGCATAACTAATAAAAATGCACAGCACTACTTGATTCGAATCGCAACCTTTGTCACAACAAACAGTAGCTACGTAACAAGTCTAATAAGATTACTATTATGTACGTTAAAGCTTGGAGCTAAAATATTGACTAGATCGAAGGATAACTTCGGAATACAATTGATCGCAAGAAGATTTTGCGCAGATCTGAAATTATCAGAATGTTTTGCCTTAAGTTTATAAAGTCACTACCGATCTTGTACGAAGTGTCGGTAGTTTCCTTTAGAACTATCATCTTTACCTTTATATAATTAGGGTTGTTTTTCATCTACTGAAATCTTTTAACTCGATCGACTTATTCCGATTATCTGAAGGTAAAGTTACTGTTAATATTATTCTACACAAAGTAAAAGGATAGATTAAGGAGACGGGGTATTTACCATTTTATTGGCTCTTTCCACTCGATTCTATTTACGATTGGATGAACATTCTGACTTTAGGTGTGTGCAAAGAACAGTTAATAACGAGGGAACAACTTGCCATGCAGTGCCTTTGCTTTAGCTTTCAACAAGATAATTTGACGTGCTGATGGTACGATTTAGTTTGGCTTGGTCTTGAATCGAAGCTAAAGGATGGATCTACCGCATCTCTGAGATCACGCGATAGCACAGGTACTTGGAATATTTGTCTCTTTGAAAAATCGATTCAAAGATTGCAAATTTGATAACAAATGTGACCCACATACGTCCTTCAACAACAAGATGTAACCCAAGAAATATTACTATTGTTAAAAATAACGATAAGATTGTATACGGTGAGCATCAGGAAAGGCTGCCATTGTGGTGGCTAGACAGCATTCTTTAAATTAAAATAATATTTCATGCACAAATTGATAAATTTTTAAATCTGACGAAAATTTATCCCTTATAGTAATAGACATTTTCATAAAGATCAGACTCCTAACATCCGGAGCAAACCACTCAACATCACCACTTCGAGAAAGTTCCTCTCTCTCATCACAAATCACAATAAAAAATATACATCGTAGAGTTCTCGAGTTTCAAAGTAATCATGTAATGTTGGATTGCTTTTTCAGTTCTTTCTTCTGCTTTACGTATTATATATAAATTTTGGATTGCTGTTTCATTTCTTTCTTCTACTTTACGTATTATGTATAAATATTGGATTTTATTTATCGAATCCTGAACCTGACCTTTCTGGTCTGTAGTCTTAGTTACTTTTACATTTACAATATATGTGCTGCAGCATGGATCATATTTCCGCGATTACGGAACTTTCTCATTTTACAAAAGCGATGGGAAGACTAATCAGGAGTTGATCAGACGCAGATGTATTAAAGAAGAGAAAACAGGAAGCAAGAAGAATGGCAAAGCTTTGTGCTCTACGTAATGTTAGAAGAGTAAATTCAATCGGGAAAACGGGGTATCGTTCAGCTGGAGAGGAACTTAGTCATGTAAGTGTTGAAAGCGTTGTCGAAGATCTAAGATACATTATACATCTTACAATTAATACAGAAGCATTTCCGATTTATGAGTGACTGAGAATGTACATTTAACAGAGTAAGCTTTCACTACTTATAAACCATATTTTCGCAACTTGGAGAAAAAATGTATTTCATTATGGTTGCAAAATACAGTCTGCCTGAACATACCCAGAAATATTTACAACTTTGGGATAATTAAATTGTACATCCCATTGTTCTAACTACTCATGATTTTCTGTAATCTGAAACGAAATTGGAAACCCATTTACTATGGTGGAGTTATGATATAACAGTCACTATTGAACAAAATACTGAGTATTGATAGGCTTCTATTATTATTTTTTAATAAGGAAATAAAATATTATTATTATGACAGCATCTTGGAACAATAACTGAGATTTGAAACACTGTAACTTACATGAAATTAGTTTTTAAATGACACGTTCTTTGTATTACTAGCTCAAACCTCTTGGTACGGAGTAATTTTTGATCTGATAGTAATGGCGGAAAAGTTATTTGAGTTGATAATGTTGACTGATAATATTCATATTTTAAACTCATGTTATTTGTAAGGTCCAAAAACGTATGCAATCGGTAATTAGTGCCAGTAAAAGTAACCGAATCTAATTCACCCTCAAGGAAATGTTCATAACTTTGGAAACTGAGTGATATGATAATGTTGAATTATTCTACCAAATGTTTAGGAGGATGATGAAGAATTGATTAAATGTTATGTTCAGTGCATTAACTAAAATTAAAATAACCTATCGTTTTGTAAACAATCGAATGTAGTCCAGACGTTTGGATATGCCAATAAGTGAATGTTTAAAAAATGAATCCACTACCAATTTTCTTAGATTTTAAATCTGGATTACAATAATAATATCGTTTTCTCTTTGGTAAAGTTACTTTTGGTATGTATAGATATACCTACTTGTTATGAACATGTGAGCATTTTTCCGTACGAGCATGAAATATAGGTATTTTTTCCGTTAAAAAATCTGCAAATAGGTAGCTGCCGTTTTTTGCCATTCATCGCATCGATGATTGATGACATGATACTGAAATAGTTTTAATTTACCCTATAAAAAGCAATGTATGTGATTATATTGTAGTACTATTGTGCTCTTTTTCTTTTTTGTATTTGGCACAAATTATCATTAAAATTTGTACCATGTTAAGTTGTCAATAGTTATTTTCGCAAGACTTTCACTTATAGTACCTCCAGGTGGTGAGTTATGAATTATGCTATCGACACATGCATTATAACTTATTCATCATCCTGATTTAAGCTGACATCACGCTCTTTGGAATCTTTTTCCTTTTCACTATCGGCGTCGCTTTCCCTTCTATTTTCCGTTTTAATTAAACTATGTAATTCTTTGCAAAGAGTCTCTTCGCAAACCTCACCATCTATAGCTGCGTCCTCGATGACGTCTTTATATTCGATCTCCACTTCTCCATCTACATCTTTATATTCACCTTCCATAATCTCTTCACAGCTTTTAAACACATCAGGATTTTCATTAGAATTTAGCAATTCCGGATTTTCGTTGGAATTTAAAATGTCTGTGTTTACTTCATCGTCCGTTGTATCTGTCGATTGCGAAACCTTTTTCAAAACACTATCTACTAAATTTGATGCGAAACTTTTATTTTCATTTCCTTCGTGTATAGTCTGATGAATTGACAATGATTGAGGTCTGCTTGCACGTGAATATGGAAACGTATTGGCTTCGCCAGCTGGAGTGTGAACCGCTGATATTTCAGTTTGCGTTGCAACACCGTTGTCCAACGTTGTGGGCTTTGGTTGCATGTTAGACATACAGCGTTTTATTTCTGACATGGAGTCTTGCAATTGTTGTACCTGCAAATATAATAAAATAGCCGTAATCTTTCATCTGATATGCCTATATCTGCATATTTTACTCACTGCAATGCAAATACAATTGCCTACTTGTGAGTGCAGCAAAGTACACGTTTGGGCAAGGTTATTAACCACAACTGAGTTAGCGTGTGACGTTCCTTCAACATCTCCACCAGTGTTCGATCCTGGCTGAAGACTGACTATTTTTTTCCAAAGTGCATTTATAGCTTGCATTTGTAATAATTGCAACTTATGCTCGCTTTCTAAAGCTGTTCTCGTTGCCTCCATGTCGGTCGATAATTTTCTGTTGACAGGTGTTTCAATACATTGAATTGTAAATCGGAAAATGACCCTAACACATGAGTAATCTTCAGTAATTTCATTATCCAAAATTCAACGTTTGAACTTTTATACTTACTGAATGTATTTGTTTGTTCTCATCATTTCAATATTTTTTAATATATTGGTTGCTTTTTTATTCAGATTTCGGGTACGGTACCCTCGCCACAGTCTTTGTATGCAAATAGCTGCTTTCTCTGTTTGATCATCTAAAACAAATTATGTTGGGTAAAGAAGAATAGCCCTATTTAAGGTATATTTAACAAAAAGGTGCTAATGTGATGAAGATGTTTTACAATTAAAAACTTGTTTTTCTATGAAAAGAAATATTTTTCATTAAAACATGAGAGCATCAACACACATGTTCAATCAATCTTTCCACAACAGTATAGTCTAGTGTTTGTTATGAATCATTTTTATCTATTCATACCCTTATTGGTGTCCTCTTGACGCCGTTGATTTGCTCGGTGTCGAATTCCATCCAGCTTCGCCTGACAGACTTCGCTGTCTTCGTCGCTACTCATCGTTATGTTATTATCACCGTCACCGTCCTTACTTCGCCTACCTGGAGTAGGTCTCCCCCTTTCCGTAGCGCTTTTTGGCCTATTAATACTTCGGCCTAAGTTTGGTGAGCTTTTATTATTCCTTTTGATCGGTAATGTTTTACTTTGAACGTAATTATTTATTTTAACACTGTGTGGACATTTTCCATTGGTATTAGTAATAACGGGCTTTGAAATGTTAGATTTTCCAATGTTGCAATTTGTTGCAGAGTTACTCTTTATTAAAGCATTGGTTTTAAGGACTCCCACATTTGTTTTGGCCATTGGATTAGGTGTAAAAGCAGTGGATACAGCTTTCCCTGCATTGTCCGGACATGGTTTCACGGGAATTGTAGTTTGAATTGGGGAATTCAATTTGCTAGGAGGCGTTTTTGGTAAAATACGTGAAAGACCTGACGGAGGTCTGAAATCTGGACTCATCAGCGATTCTGGTACCGGTAACAATTTTGTTGCTGCTTGCAAAGGACTGGAGGTTTCTGCAACAGTTTCATTAACATCAACACTGTGTTTTATGTTCGCTAAATTTTAATAAGATTATCTAGCAACTGACACGATTATTTTGAATGATGTTAAGAGAAGTTTAATGTATTCACCTTCGACCTGCAGTGAAGATTCGTTGTTATGTGTCATTTTGTGGCTCAGGCTATTGCTAAGCAAACTAGGGTCCAGACTTTGCGTCATCAGTACATCATCTCCTCCAAGAAGCGTGTGACCACTGTTAGATGTAGAATTAGGAGCATGGCAAGACGATACCATAGCATCAGGGTGACAACCAGCTAATATTTGATCTGGCGATCTTATTCTCATAGATTTTCGTGACGAGCCTAACAAAAGGGAATCTGTTTCAACTTTGGAAGATATCAGATTTTGAATACTGTATTAAAGTGCTTGGAAGACTTATGCTAGCTGAGCTAGCCGTTGTGTGCAAATGATAAATGTAATGGTAATCTTCTAGTCTGAACATTAATTTTGTTACCAAGCTTAGCTTTGTAAATTTTACCTAATTTACGTACTGCAGAAACAGTATTCTAGCCTACTATGGCAATAATTGTCTTATATTTTTTAGATATATTTATAGAACTCTCAACACTGAGTTTTGAGTAGCAATAAATGAAAACGCATTAAATGTTATCCAAGCTTTGTGAAGTACAGTCTATACTTCAAATAAATAGAATCAAGAACCACTCAAACGTTGAGTCTGAGATTCCTGATCCTGGACATAACACATTGAGAATTATCTGATCAGGCTCGGATTTGCAGATAAATAAGCATTAGAATTTAAAATCTCAATTTGATGGCATATATTTTGCCTGAATATTTCGCGCTGAATTTATTTCATATTACAGGGTATACACGGCATTTTAAATTAATCAAATAACATGAATAGTGTCTTTTTGTGTGTTCTCACACACTGTTTGTTTGACCAGGATCGAGGGTTTTCTTTGCTAAGTTTAGGGAACTTGACACCTCGTTGGGAAGCTTCTATTAGTACAAATATGTATGCTACGCATATTGTATGTGATATTTATGAAGCAGAATAATCTGATGAATATAGGTAATTTTAAATGCAATGTGACGTTGTGAATGCATTGTTTTCATATTGACAAGCATGATAATACCTCCAGTTCAATAGCAGTTTAGTGATCATTTTAGTTCCTAGTGATTTTGGGAAATCTATTTCTTTGTTATGCCGTAAACTTATGGCCATGCACTTTCGTGCATACAACCAAAACAATACTCTTTGTAAATGGCACAGAATAATATTAATAAGCTAAGTATAAGCAGCTGCTCAATGAAGACGAATACACTACAATATGCGACTTAATAATATTTGGCCAACTTTAATATCTGTGTACCTTTGCAAGGTGAATAGCAGGCACAAAATTTTGCATCGTAATATTTTGGTGATTGTATAGTCTTTTCTTCGTAATAAGACAACATGGGTGCAACTGGAGAAAAAATGTATAATGAGTGTGCATGGCCAGTTGAGATTTTCTAAGAAAATATTATTACCTAATATGGATTGTCCAATACACAACTTCCACTACATCGAACTATCTTATTTGACTTTTAAATAATCATGGTTCAAATATACATATTGACCTGGTAGTGGTCAGGTAGGGTAAGTTTTATACCCCAGCAGCCAGAAATTAAAGCTCATAGTTTAGAAATAGCAATTGCAACCACTTTCATAGCGTTTATTTCTACTTTCTAGAAAATAGAGAGCACGTCATGAATTGCCTGTGATCAGCTGGATCAGAGAATGAGTGCATTTAATCTTACTCGGGTATAATAACACATTACATATGCTATGAAGAAGTGTTTCAATAATGCTAAATTTATTAATATGACCAGAGAATAATTACTGATAAAGAGAAACTACGCTATAGGAGGAACCAATTTAGAAAAATATTTTTTTTATCTACTTTGTGGTGAAAATGGAGAGATCGGGTTTCATTGTAAGTAAATTTGTCGGTGAGGTGAAAATTTTGAATATTTAATTTTCCATGTTTCTGAAAATTATTCTATTGTTCTGAGAATTTACTGAAAACATCCTGGTCTTTTTGTTCAACTCTTTCACATTTTTCACATACCTTAGATCTAATTATCAATATTTTTATTTCGTTAATAAATACTCATCCATTGAAACACAGAAACACAGTTATTTTTATATCTGTCCAATATTAGAGTGTGTCAAAAAACTTAGGTCAAAATTAATCTCCCTTATTGCACGATCTTCCCTTATGAGAATATGTCTCCTGTATTACAATATTTACCAGACCATTTTTGAAATATTTTCAATACTTCCATTGCTCATAATTTTAAAAAGATTAATCTGAGAGAGAAATATACACAAGTTTACAAAGTTTGAAAGAGATCCTCGAGGACCGAAACGCCAGCATTTGATGTGCTGATACTGCTATGTATGATTTAATTTACGTGGCATTATTGAGCCGTAATTTAGCATACGCTGAAGTGTATAATGATGGAGACATTCAAAAATAATTTGAAACCAGAGTCTATACGTCACTCCACTCCTGGGTTAGATACTAATGTGTGTAGGTGGGTGTGCGTGCACGCGTGTTAAATTTCTTTATGCCAAGAAGTAAAATGAAAATGATGTTAAACCTACCATCGTGTAAAACTCAATCAATAACAATATCTGAATTTCCAAACGATATCCTCCACAGCTTGGAAAGCAATTTCGTGATAACAAGAACAGAACTATGATTGACTTAAGAGTACAAGATGAATGTCGATATCCATGTACGCTACTTTAACAGAGAATCCATGTATGTCGTGTTTTTAAAATCAGGCTTACCAGGTCGTCTTGGCGAGCTTGTCCTGTTTGTGTTAAGTCTGCGTCTAGCTGCTGGTGATGGACTCATACCAACGCTACTCAAACTGTGCACACTACCAGAGTCGCTTTGTTGGTTCAACTGTTGCTGATGATGCTGCGCTTTACTTAGAATCAATCGGAGTTTACGGTCTGCTTCATTTTCAAGGGACTCACCCGACAGAGGACAGACCGAAGCAAGGTAATGTGAGAGTAGTGTATGCTCACCAACCCGAAACTGCCTGCCACGCCCCTGTGAATAAAGCCACTCTGCTTTCAGGCTGAGTGGACAATGATTGTAAAGATATTTGTATCATTGTTCAATTGGTAAACATTGTTTCTGTTTAATGGTGTTGATTATTTGATAATGTCAAGTGCAAGTCCGGCACAAGCCAAATCGTAGTGGTTTTCAAAATAGATCGTTATGGAGATGACAAAAGTCATTACGGATGCTTCCACAAATAGAATAAGATTGTAATAAAGATTTCATGTATGAATGGCTTTTATGTATTCTATTATTGGGAGAATATTCTTGTTAGGTACTTAGGGAATTTGTAATTGATGTAAGCTTGTTTTAAATATATAGCACGTACGGCGAGAAGAAAAGTGTGTATGTGAATAATATTTCAAAACAATACTCACCTCTCAATTGGATCCACAGCATAGCCGTCAATTGATTTCAGACTCATACACCAATTGATAACAAATGGACGATAGTCAAATCCACTATAAACTATTGATTAAAGAATAATAAACTAGTGATAGAATACTAAATGTAATATAAAACCAAGTTTTAATGTTTTAGACAGATTCATCAGTCAGAAATATCCTTCACTAAATGTTTGTTTAGAAAACAATAGCAAAGCGTAGTTTCTAATACTTAAGGTACATTAATCAGACTCCGTACATTACTAGGAAATCGATGTGTGGTTTCTGACAACACACTTACTCCTCTCAAATTGGAAAAGTTGAGTAAAGTTTCGATTGATGTTAATAAAGATATTACAATGTTAATACGAATACTAATAAATTCGTACAAAAATGATCCTATGATTTTTGTGCAAGATTATCAACTATTGAAAGAACAGGCATGATCACGTTTTTGAATATTGATTTAACTGTATACACAATTAATAGATGGTTTTTTAGAGTCTGAAGGTCCGGAGTGATAATATTTCTATACGATTCGAATTGATTTTCAATAATTACTGAAAGAGTAACTTAGAGTATTAAGTTTGATACAAAATTTAAAAATTGGCAATGGATGATCTAGCTGAATATAGACACATTTTTATTTTTGGCTGTAAAATTATTACTTGTTAAAAAGGATACATACTGTTACCTGTCATACTGACACAAGGGTTGTTAGCAATTGAAAAATTGACTAAATTTGTTAAATTAGCCAAGTGTGACATCTCATTCAAATCCGTTATATTATTGTTAGCCAATGTCAAAGTTTCTAAACATCCAGGTAAATAACGTTCGCACTGTCGCAACGTTACTATACGATTATTGTGCAAAAATAATTCCTAAAAATCATTTCATCCATTTATTTACGATTATCTTGAAGATGAAAATAATTGTTGAGTCACGTGTGTTAGAAATAGGAAAGATGAATTTTGGTCTGTAATTTTTCTAATAGCATCAAATTTCTCGTAAAACGACTTTTCTTGGAAGTGAGTTTCAGAGGGCAAGTTTTTAGAATTTCATACAAAAAAACACTAGGTTTAAATTGCACATGACACTACATAGTGTTGATAACAGACAACTACATGCAATTACTAATGGCTTACTTTGTGATATGGATCTAGCTGTGTTTCTTTAACATAGTGTGCATAAGCGAGCAACGTTTTTCACGATTCGGTACGCTTGCCAGGTTGAATTTTTGTAATATTTAATATTGCTCGGTGATTTTCATTGATGTTGTAAACTACATTTTGATGAAATATCAATAGTAACTAAAGTAGCTAACTTTCATATTTTCAACAATAATTGTAAGATATCTTTTTACACTTCACACAACACCAAATGAATGTATTGTATACTTCATATTGATTGGGAATGAAAGTGGAGATATAGCCAAGCAATATGGCACAAAGAGGTGAAGGGCGATTATCAGATGGTTTTAGGTAAATTACACGAACCTAAAGGTGGAGAGAGCTTTGTGCAACCCGAGTGGCTCTTATTTTTTACAATGGGGTAATACATAGTACAAAAAATACTATACTTGAAATATTTCAAAATAACCTACACATCCAGAAAAGCAGTAAATTTCCCACTACCAGATGTCAGAATAGGTATCACATTTTCGTTACCAATTAAATATGTCTAGTAGTAATATTCAAGTTCATTAAAATTGGTTAAAAATGATACGGGTGTGCAAGAAAAAACATTACAAAATTAACAAGGGCTAGGATCCAAAAAAAATTACCTTTAAACATCGTAGGTACGAGATGTCTGATAGATGACTAATACTGTTCTCTGACAAATCCAGATGCTCCAATTTTGTGTTTGTGTGTAAATGTTCGATGGACTGCAAAATAAAAAAAAATAAAAAATACATGAATTAATTTGTGGTACCGCCTCTATTATTGAAAATTGGTGACGAACCTGCGAATTATTTACGAAAAAATAATAAAGTTATATTTCTAACGTGAAACTCCTGCTAAATATAGTGTTAATCATCAGTTAATCCAATTTTACCTTTATATTATTACCAGCGAGGCAGAGAGTTTGTAAATTGCTCATGTCCTTAATGCCCTCTATAGTGAGAATGCCATTATTTGCCAGATTCAGTGTTACAAGATTGTGTAGCTTGGAAACTCCATACATTCGTAATAACTGGTTTCTTACGATCGATAGCTGAAAGTTTCAAATTGTGTTAATGTTCTTCGAAATTATATCTCTGATATTAATTACATGATAGAGAAACAGGAATGAAATTAATATTTATAAAAAAGAAAGTAAAAAAATGAATTAAATATGTGCGAATAATGTAAGTACTTTTTGAAACTTTTGAAGTCACTAATATTCTAAATATAATCAAATCTGCATAGGTATTGTTTGTAAAGTCTATTTCAATGTTTCGAATTCTTCAACTGTCCGGACTTTGTAATACGAATAAATTTAGTGACACAGAGTTGCTACAATGTTTCATTTTCGATACTTTGTTATTCCTGCACATTTAAACAAATATTATGGTTCACAATTTTCGATCTTAGTTTCCAAGCTTATAACAAAACATATCTCAGATGCCAAGGAAATAAGATCTCAAACCCAGCTTTGTTTTGACAGGATATAAAATTAATTAACATAATTTTCTCTCGGAAGAAGTGATTTAGAAAAATGTTTTGCTCGATGAATTGTTTATTGAATAGTTACTATACAGTGTAAAGTAGAAGAATTTCAAAATCGAACCTTTTGCTAATCTAGTGGAGAGTTTATACTTCATTAAAATAATAAGCATTAAACTGTATCGCGTTATCGTATTCAAAATAAGTTTGGTATGCTATGCTGCTAACTTTGACTTGAGCTCTAGCTGTTAGCCTGTGTGTTAATCGACTATAAACATCAACATTTAATAAAAATAAATAGGTATCAATTTAAATTTAAACATCATAAAGCGAAACTTTCAATTGTTGAGCTTCTTTGTACTTTTTCAACCAATTTCAGCGTGTGTGGCCACTATTTTTGGCTGTAGCTTCAACGGGATTTGAACATTGAAAATATTAAGGTGTCTTTAAGGAACTGCCAAAAATTTTTCTATAGATAGATAGAAATCTCTGAGCTTTCCAGGTTGTTCAGGTTTTCTATCTTATATTCGAAGTATGAAACTGGCAAGAAGTGACAGCTTCAATTACCTTGGTAATTTTGTTGTATGAGTCAAGATTATCCAAACGCTGTATTTCATTATCGTCAACAATTAGGGTATTGATGTCTGCATCCGATGGACATCTGCTCAATTTCTTTAGTCCCTGTCCACTCAGATCCAACGTATCGCAGACAAGAGATTCTGTAAAATATTTCTGTACATTAATCATTTGTTCACTGTTTGAATGTTGTACTAATTAAAGTTTTCAAACAGAATCAGGCTGGGGTGCAGAATAGAAAATAGCAATACGTCAAAAGTGACAGCGCGAAAATATCATGAATTACTGTCAGTTTGAGAATTAGCACGCGGCAACATTGCACTTCGAAATTGATAAGCTTAAGTTTTTTTAGAATTCGCATTGTCGTATTCGCAATTTCTAAATTAACACGTTAAACCTTGATTACGGTAAACGAAAATACATTAACTAACCCGTGGACGCCATGATGAACACAATAAATTGGCACGAAATCTATAAACGCTGTAAACTGGCAGACGCCGCAAATATGGCGTCTGCTCCGTAATACCACTGCATTCTGGGAAACTGCTTTCGTGTATTCCGAAATATACTTCCAGTAAGACTTTCTGTATAAAGTTTCACCAATGCTACTTCTTTCCCTTGTTCGTGCGCTGTGAGGCGGGCTCGTTCGAATATTTTCCAGTCAACGTTTAAAGGCTCGAAAGAGGTTGCAAACTGCCGTAGTCGACGTTTTATTCTTCAATTCAATATCTTTAGGAAAATCCTTGATAGAGTCGTAAGCAAAGTAATAAAGTTTATCAGAAGAAATATACTTTCGAGAAAAGTTGTAGAAAGTCTACGGTATTTTTTTTTTGTAATCGAATCATTTCTTTATTTTAGGAGTTTTTTAGGCGTAGCCAAATGAAGTCTTTGCAAATTTCATTCTTATGTTTCGTTTTATCTGATGATGAAAAATTGAAACCTATTTTACACGCCAAGTGAAGAAAGCGTTGATGGAAAGTATATGATGGAATGAATTGAAATAAAATATGTGATATTTTGAGTAAACTAAAATATATTTGTTCAGATATCATGTATTAATTCTTTTCTGAGACTCTTGGGATTTTTGAAGTTGACGTTTTGACGAGGCGCATGCGTCACGAATATAAACTTATAAATAATCGACTATGGTCAAATCATGGTTAACAGTAGAATTTTAAATTTTCCGTAAACTATAAATGTTGAATATCCCCGTGCTCGGAGGCGTTGTCGGGGGTAAAACGCTCATTTGTCACGTACATTTAAAATCCAATACATTGTATACGGCGATTGCGCACAAAAATTTACATCGAATCACGACAATATTCGCATTAAATTTAAGCGGGCTAGAAGTGAGATTTAAGACGTGACATTTGCGCTGAATGTATCTGTAGAGTAGATCGACTTCAAAATCAGACGCAGATGTAACGGCAACGATGCAACAGCTAGTTGTGACGTTTTATGAACCAGAAAATTAGCGCTGATAAGTGAAAGTTGGGAAAAAAAATGCAGACAGCATTTGACAGCGCACCGGCGAGCGGGTCATTTGTATGCTACTCTGGCTAGTTTGCAGACTCACACAGCTGGCACGAGCCGTTTTCGTAACGTATTATTAAATTTGTCGAACTTTTTGGGCTTCTTAGAATCCTATAAAACAGTGTAATTCGGCATCAGCATTGAACGGGTACAGGTAAGGGAAAATTATTTTTGGTTACATTTTTAGCACATTTTCATGTTCGAATGTGTACATCGGTTGCAGAATACTCGTCACGTGCCTATGTTTTGAAAAGTAGAAAACTTCTGCGAAATGAAGGGAAAAATTCAGTTGCTCAACAGTTGTATAACGCGTAGTTACGCTCAAAGTAATTCTACCGCCGGTCCTAAGCGGGCAAGTAAACAATTTTCCAAAAAGTTGATCAAGCTGAAAAAATCAAAGGATTTGAAACCTAACCAAACATCTTTAACCTCAAACTACGAAACTCGCGAGGCCCAGAATGTCTCCGTTGAATCTCGAATTGAAAAACCATCCTTAACACGTGTTAACGAACTCAATATGCAAATGCTATCCAAAGGTCTGTATGAACAATTGTTTAAAAATGATTCGATCCATCGCCCGTCCGAGCAGGAGCTTGCAACTCTGAAGAAGGATTTAAACAAATTTGGAATAAACGTTGAGGACTCGACACGTCTAGAAGACGTTTTAATGAAGCTGCCAACCTTGGAAGGTAAGAATTTAGAAGAGCATTTTTACAATATTGGAAAAGCACAGGTCGAACCCTATCTGAAGATAATAAATAACATCGTGAAAGAGATTCCGGAGATGCCGAAAGAGTGGATTTTCCAAGATGGTTGGACCAGATATACGGACACAGGCGCGGATAGGGTTGATTATCCTTTGGAAACGGGCCTCGTATTTGACGTAGAAGTTTGCATGAATGCCGGACCTCTTCCTACACTGGCCACAGCTGTCAGCCAGAAAGCCTGGTACAGTTGGGCATCCAAGTCGTTGGTAGACGGAAGTAACATGCCAGCCGGGAGTCGAAAGTTTACTACAGATATGCTGATACCGTTGGAGAGTAGTCGCACGCAATATGGTGGAAAATTGAACGATCTACAAAATATGCCAAAGATTGTAGTCGGACACAATGTTTCATACGACAGGGCAAGAATCAAAGAGCAGTATTGGCTCAATTGTACTGGTACGAGGTTCGTTGATACAATGTCTATGCACGCTTGTGTCAGCGGTGTGACCAGCTATCAAAGAGCTGTATTGAAAGCCAACAAACCAAATTTGAACGATGAAGAATGGAGGCGTTGCAGCTCGATGAATGGCTTGGCTGACGTACATGAATTGTACTGTGGTGAGAAATTGAGCAAGAAGATGAGGGATGTTTTTGTCGAAGGGACGTTGTCTGAAATCCGAGATAAATTCCAAGAGTTAACTACGTATTGTGCTTTGGATGTTGAAGCGACACACAGAGTTTTACAAAAGTTGTTTCCAATGTTTGAAGAAAGATTTCCTCACCCAGTTACACTTGCTGGTATGTTGGAACTGGGCACCGCATATCTACCTGTAAACTCAAACTGGGAGCGATATTTAGAAGAATCTGAGCTGACGTATGAAGATTTGAATAATGAGACCAAGCATACATTAGCAAAAAAAGCTGATGAGACATGTAAGCTTTTGCATAACGAAGATTATAAAAGGGACCTTTGGATGTGGGACGAAGACTGGAGTACACAGTCGATAAAATTGAAGTCTTCGCTGTCTAAGGCCAAATTGAGAGAAATCGAAGAGATAAAATCTAAGGAAACGAAGGAATTGTCGGATATAGAAAAGTACCTCACTGATGGTGAAGATGAAGTCGATTCTCTAGAAGAGAAATTTGCATATCTTAAAGATACTAAATATCTCTTACCTGCTCGGATGCCTCATAAACCAGGTTATCCAGCCTGGTACAGGAAATTGTGCCCTAAGAGAGGTGACGCAGATTGGGCTCCGCATCCACAGAATATAAGCACAACCATGCAAATAACTCCAAAGCTGTTGAGGTTATCTTGGGAAAATTATCCTTTACATTACATCAAAGAACATGGATGGGGCTTTTTAGTACCTTATAATAATGAGCCGGATGTTGAAACAAAATTACCATTGAAAGAATTATTTGAACAATGCCCGTTGTTGAACAGCGGTGATAGGGACAGTGATACAGATTATTTGATGCAAAATCTTAGAGCTGAAGTACAGGATGATTTGGGTAAAACTGAATTTTGGAGACATAAAAAGGTCACACATCCAGCCGAGCACGTCTACAAAGGCACTGGAGTTTGGTGCAACATCGACATAGATGGCTGCTGTTGGTTCTTCAAGCTGCCGCACAAAGATGGAAAGTCGCACAATGTTGGAAATCCACTAGCAAAAGATTTTCTGAATAAATTTTCAGAGAATATTTTGACTGGTCCTGATTCGAGTGCACAAAAAGTTTTGAAAATAGCTAGGATGCTCTCATATTGGCGGAACAATAGAGCAAGAATATTTTCGCAGACAGTTATATGGCTCAATAAACGAGACATGCCACCTGAATCGAGGAACCTACCGCAAGACGATTTGTTTATCAATCACGATTCGACCTACATGCAGTACGGAGCAATTGTACCGCAAGTTGTCGTTTCTGGTACCTTGACTCGTAGAGCTATCGAATCAACTTGGATGACTGCGTCGAATGCTCACATAGAACGTGTTGGCTCCGAGTTACGTGCAATGATACAAGCACCACCTGGATACAACATTGTCGGTGCTGACGTAGACTCACAGGAACTTTGGATAGCTTCTGTTCTTGGAGATGCATACCGTGCTCAGATTCATGGTGCTACACCTTTTGGTCGGATGACATTGATTGGTAGTAAAACAAACGGGACGGACATGCACAGCGTAACGGCAAAGGCTGTTGGAATATCGAGAGATCATGCAAAAGTAATAAATTATGCGAGGATATATGGCGCTGGTCAAAAATTTGCCACTGGATTGTTGAAGCAGTTTAATCCTTCGATGCCAGAAACAGAAGCTATTTCAAAAGCTCAGAAAATGTTCACCATGACAAAAGGAAAGCGTGTTTTTCGATTGAAACCAGAATACATCGGCAAAGATATCGAGGACGTACCTTTTTCCAGCTATAATGCCTTCAGGATAGCACAACTTCATGGGAAAACCATTCATGAGATGTTTGGAAATAGTAAATGGGTCGGTGGCACGGAGTCAGCCATGTTCAATCGGCTTGAAGAAATTGCCGGGAGCTCGAAGCCTGTAACACCATTTCTAAACTGTCGACTAAGTCGTGCTTTAGAACCCGAAAGCGGCGTAGATGATAAGTATTTGCCAACCAGAGTGAATTGGGTAGTTCAAAGCGGAGCTGTTGATTTTCTGCATTTGATGCTAGTGTGCATGAGGTGGTTGATGAAGGATAAAACTCGTTTTTGTCTCTCGTTTCATGATGAAATTAGGTATCTGGTTCCTTCCAAGTACAAGTATAATGCTGCCTTAGCAATGCACATGACAAACCTGTTTACCAGATCATTCTGTGCTCATAGATTAGGATTGAACGACTTACCTATGTCAGTAGCCTTCTTCACCTCCGTCGAAGTAGATACTGTTTTGCGAAAAGAATCGAGTCACGATTGTCAGACACCGTCCAATCCTCATGGCTTGAAAAATCGTTACGGAGTACCTATCGGAGAGAGTTTAAATGTACAGCAAGCGTTAGTTAAATCTGGAGGATCTGTTGCTCTCGAGCATGAATCGCGTAGTACAACGACTAAATTGCAAAAATGAATGAAAATCATTGTATAAAATATTAGCGTTTTTCCATTATATACGGCCAGCCGCTAAATTATTTTAAGACATTTCATGATACAAATACTTTGTAGTATGTAGTATCTAATATTAATTATTAGTTTATTTTAAATACTTATGTACACACATATTAATTAAGAATAAAAACTCAACAAGGTTTATTATTTTTTCTCATTGAACTTGATCTCTATCGGTGAAATAACTAGCCGTCGCTCGATAATCGTCCTGAGCCCGCATTTAATTGAAATAATTACATACGGTTACGTTTCAGGTCTAAGTTGTGTAAGTATAAGTGTATTATTATCATGTCGAAATTCTTGTGTTCAGCCTTGAAGATGTCTAAAGCAACAAAACGAAAACACGTTGTGAAAGAAATCAGGGAGGACTTGAATATTCCCACGGAATCGCAGTCTATAGTAAGAATCGTTGCATCAAAAGGTAATAATCTTCACGAAGCGAGCAGTCCAGGAGGCGGGAACTACTTGGTTTCAATGCCTACCAAGTACCGGAAAAACATATGGATCAAGAGAGGAGACTATGTTTTAGTAGAGCCAATTCCCGAAGGGGACAAAGTCAAGGCTGAGATAGTGAAAATACTGACTAAGGTGAGACGTAGGTTCAAACACAATAATGAGGAGAGAATGAAAAAAGATAACTAGCACTACCATAGTTCAATTTTTGATGATATTTCGGTTATTAATAATAACGATATAACTGCTGATTTCAGGAGCATATCAAATTTTATCGCTTGAGAAACTGTTGGCCACAGGAGTTTGAGAAAGGTTCAAAACGAGTGGAACGCGACGAAGATGAAGATCTGTTCATAAATACGAACAGACGGCCAGAAAATCATGACACCACGGAAACTGAAAGCGATACAAGTTCAGAAGCTTCAGATTCAGATTGATGACAAAACTCTTAGGGCTACCGTCATGCTCAATGATGAATTGGCGATAAGGAATTTTTTATTATTTGTACAAACTGGTGTTTAAGTGTATCAGCACTGTGCAGTAATTGTTTTATTTCGTGGATACAGATTTAATTTAAACGTATTTTATGATGGTTTGTATGGTCGTGTCAAGAATGAGGTTTCTGAAATCAGGTTTAAATTTATTGCGAAGTTTATCCAAAATCAATATCGTACAGCTTAATCCGTTATCGGAGATTATACACGTTTAAATATCTATTTGTCGAAGACTATATATTTAACACGAAACGCCAAAAATGATCTCTGTATTGTAAAAAATACAAATAAAAACAAGATTCCTCCATTCGCATATTTGGAACTTTCTGAAACTGATTGTCACTAAAATAATTAATGCAGTTCATTGTAAATTACTGAATTTCAACACAACAGTTTTATATAAAATACATAGATTTGAGTTCAAATCCATGTGTAATAAGATTAATTTTGATAATCCAACCAGCGTATACTTTTCTCGTGATTTGAAATACATCTCGTTTTCCAAAACGTTATGAAAGCATTTGAAAAATTCAGAGCTTTTCCCAATTATCCGGGCTTACAAAGCTCGACGGTTGCAGCTTTACAGTATCCACAGGTAGTCGCGTGTGATACGTATTTTATGAAAAAAATTCAGAGCTTTTTCCAATTATCCGGGTTTACAAAGCTCGGCGGCAGTATCCACAGGTGGTCACGTACATTCCGACAATACTCGCCTGGCTTTGCAAATCAATAACATGTTCAATGTTTAGATGTGAACTTTTACATTTTATAGATTCTGAAAACTTTTTTTTTTTTTAAACAGATTTCTCAAGTCGTGCAATAAAATTTTTCGTAGAAATGTTTAACATCTATTGTTGATAGTTGATCAGTGCAAAAGTTGATGTCATTTTTTTTTTTTTAAAGCAACGCTGATTTAAGTTCACCAATCCGATGGTCCCCGAATACTGATACATCCTGTATGCATGACACGATGCTTAGGAAAAATATAACGGAAGACTATGATATAGTTATCGAAAATTAACCAAGGTATTGTTGACTTGCAAGAAATATGAGAACAGTTATAAACCATAGATTCAACTGGTTATCTTCACGAAAAATATTCGTCATACCTTATAAGTTGGCTATGAATAAGTCGTATTGCATCTGAACAAATTAGTTTAATATTTTTGGAGCCATCAAGTATCGGTATTATTCAGCGGTGTACTTCTCAATCAAAATATATTAATTGCGGATGAAGGATAGTGTAACTAGGAGAAAAAGAGACAATGACTCATTGAACCATCGAGACATAAAATTCCAGTTACGTGTGCAAAGTATAGTCGCTCACTGTCAATTGGCTTGAATTAAAGAATCAGGCGGCGGTTTAGCATTTGGATTTGAACGAGAACTAATTGAATTTATTCCTATCGAAAAACTTGCGTAATAATTGCAGCGAGTAACCTTTTTCTCGGATGAATAAAAAAAAAATAAATAAAAAATACCTGCATTTGGGGTAGTCCAAATGAACGTGAACAAGATTTCCCCACCCCCACTACATTAGACGCTGGTTTATTTCCTACGACTTCTACTCCATAAAATGGCGTATTTTCTGGAGGCGAAATAATATCGATTATTTTCGTTTCTGCTGGTTTTTATGATATCGCATATTTTTTCCTCGAAACTACGTTCAAACACAAGACCTTTTTGTTCTTGATGTTTTTTTGAAATATCCATTTTTTTTCTATTAGAAACTTAGCCTTGAATATGACATTTTTCAAACTCACCGAGAGTGATTCTGTCCAAACGAAGGCGGCAATAAAAAAATCCCTTTAGGAGTATATTTCCAAACTCAAAACCTTTTAGAAAAAAGTATATATGGCTCAAATTCGAGACCCCATCGGTTTAGCTTGGTCGTATCTTTGTGAAATCCCCCGTATACAGGGAGCTATGGAGCACCAACTACTTACAAGCACGAAGTAGACCAAATACGTAGTGATTTGATGGGCCTTTTGTCATTTTCACGTTGCTTTACTTGCTCATAAATCATTTGCTGTCTGCTTCTACTCGGATCGCTCTCTATATTACCTCTGTGGCAATGCTCCGTAGCAAACCTTCGAGCAACCGAGTTTCCTGGGTTTCCATATATATTATTCACATTACTATCATGCTATTTCCCCGCTTTTTTTGTGGCGGTGATGAAGGTGCGATGAGAAGTTTAGCAATGTAACGATTGGGTGAAAAAAGCTGCAGGTCATCGGCAGATGTTCTAGGATCATACTTAAATTTAGTTATTTACCAGAACAGATTAACAGCACTGCAGTTCAAACATACAATCACACACAGAGAAAAATTTCTACCTATGATTATTGTACAGTCCTTAACAGTTTTCATTTTTACCATAACTGAACGTTTTACCATTAGAAAACCATGAGAAGTACGTGGATTTCATCAGTTGAGCTTATTGTTAGTAGCTGGAACCACGAAATCTAGTGTGTTACTATTCTTTCTCATTTGAGTCACTCATATTATATTGTCTAATAACAAATTGTGGTAATTTATGAGGTCTTATTGAACTAAAGAAAAAAAAATGTAGGTACTTCAACAAATAGATTTACCGTTGCAACAAATGGAAAATTGTCACATTGGCTACTATATTTACACTAAATAGTTACTTGTGCCGTATTTTACTAGAATTCTTTTAATAACTGTTAGTAGCAATTTTTCCGAGTGTGCAGAAAATATTTCTCACGTAAGACTGCCACGCGTATTGAAAAAATAAAAATCGTTTCTTTCTTAAAGTTTAATCAAAAGTTGTGGATCAAATTGAATGAAACTATTGCCATTTTAAGGGGTAAAAATGACATGAAAAATTAAACAAAATGAAACTTGACGTGTTTTTGCATTTTTGCAAAAACGCAAACTCAAAGGCGTAAGCTACCCCTTACATGAAATTCCGTGTCGTAGCTGTAGCTCGTAGTTGACGTTTCAAGATGTTACAAAATTATCAGGCGTGTCTGAGAGGGTGAACCACCCTCTCTATTTTGCTTTTCACTCACGGCATCAAACATTTGACAATCCATTCTGGTACGACTGTTGCCGTTATATTGAAAACAGGAATGTTGCGTGTGAGTGTATGTGTGCACTCTTGCATATTTGAAAAAACCTCCATAAAGGGGGTAAACTATTCGTCCATTAAGGGCGAGTACCAATACTAATATTTGTATATAGGAAAAATTGTTCTATTTGATGTGCCTGAGTAAAAGCATACGGGGCATTCCATGTCAACTCGACCAGTGATTTTCCCTAATAATTTTGGATTTGCTTTAGAATTTTTCATACGGTTCTTCAGTCACAAGAAAGCACTCCTTAATTTTTTCAGATTTTTTTCTGTAACCGTTAATTTTATACGATTATCAAACCTATATAAAAAATTTTTCTCAAATTTCAACAAGTTCTCTAAAATCTTATTTCTCATCCGGATCATTATGAGGTTACGGGCTAGAGGCGGCTTGATTCGACGAGCGGTTAT
Organism: Neodiprion pinetum; assembly: GCF_021155775.2. Classification (NCBI taxonomy): domain Eukaryota; kingdom Metazoa; phylum Arthropoda; class Insecta; order Hymenoptera; family Diprionidae; genus Neodiprion; species Neodiprion pinetum. The sequence goes on from NC_060232.1 coordinate 11,958,637, forward strand.
CGAACCACTTCTATACTCATCCTAGATGTCCTCGATCCTGGAAGATGGAAGCAGTGATAATGAGATGGAAAAGGTATACCTTTGGTTGTATAAAGGTTTTGTTAGAACTGAGAAACGTGTAATTGCATAACTAGGCAAAGTGGATTAGGAATAGATTTAATGATTATTTAGACTGGAACTAAGTGTGAGGTTGAACTTGGAAGTTGAAGTTGAAATCGATTATACGAACGATGGATTAGAAGTATACTTGATGAAGGATGGAATAGAAGTGCCTTGGGGCAAAGAGTACGGGTGTACGAAAGGTGCGAGAATTTAAAATAGCGAGGAATAGAATTTTTGAAACGTTAAAACATGTTGTTTTGTTTGTTCAAAATGTTTGGAATACTAAAAGAAAATGGAAAAAAAAATCGCCCCGTCGTGGAACGAGTGACAGAATGATCGGGATAAAGAATAAGATTTTTGAGAATTTTTTGAGATTTAAAAAAATGCCAATTTTTAGATAGATTTGAATAATCATAAAAAATGAACGGTTGTAGGAAAAAATCTACAAAACATAACAAGTGCCTTTTTCTGACCAGAGAACCGTATGAAAAATCCTAAAGCAAATCAAAAATGGTGAGGGAAAATCATGGGTCGAGTTGACATGGAATGCCCCATACCTATTTTCACTGCAGCCTGATCGTCCAATCCGTTTGTTATGAATCAGTAATACGTATTGACCACTCAACGATTTTACTAGTTCTATCCTTGAAAAGATTGATTCTTTGTACCAATTTGTTGCTTTTACGAGTTGAACATTTTTAATCACGCAATATGTATCATTTCTTAACTGGTCCATAAATTTAAATCACACGTTTTAATAAAACTAGTAGCCTGTTCAAATGGTGAATCTAGATAAAAATGTTCAAAAAGGGCGTGCAACATTTTACTGAAAAATCAAATTTGATTGCCTAAACCACTCTTGCTTTATCACTATTATAAAATATCTCATTTATATTATGTCATATCTTTATGTTGTATCCTATTGATTGATACTACAGATACGAACAATAATGGATCGAACGTGGTGAAAAAATGGTAGTTATCAAAAAAGTGTTCTGAGCACAAAGATTTTTCACACCATGCTTGTCTTAGAACAGCTATGATACAACCAGGTTTTGAGAATGTGTCTTTGATCGGCGGAAACCAAATTATCAGTGTTTTTAAAATATTTTTACTTTTGACTTGATATAATTACTTTTCAACCATGAATATTTAAAAATATTTACGTACCGTGGCAATGGCAGTTAATCATGTGTAAGAGATTGCAGTTTGATAATATTATTCCTTAAACGTAAATTTTATTTGAGTTTTATTCGGGTGTTTAATCGAATTGTACCAGAAGAAGTAGAATTCGAGAAGGATTTAATAATCGGGGTTTTAATAAGAATACAGTCATTCCGCGGCTAATTTAGTGAATTATAACTTAATTACTCGGGCGTAAAAACTCTCAGGCAGCAGAGAGAAGACTCCGAGCAAGTTAGATAGTGATAGCAAGTTTATTAGACAGAAGTAACATCAGACCTGATTACATAAAAGTTAGGGCCTCATCACCTTAATTTCTGAATTAAGCCTAAGAGAGCTTTTTTATTTTAGTCTAATGATCGTATGAGGGACGGTCTTAATAGCACTTGTTAGATCAATTTGTATAGTATTTTGGAAGGTACACCTAAAACCTGCAACGCGGCCCCGACGTCTCGTCTTCAGATAACTCAAAAATAAATTTATAATTTATAAAAAATTTTATCTCAACTCTAACTTGTGCCCCAAACACAGTGGATTTCACTGAACCCTTTCCAGGGCACATCAAATCTACCGAACGGATTTAGATGAAATTTGCTGTCGAGGGGTTTGTTGGGTCGATGATTATAAATCTGAACTCAAAATTTGAAAACTCGAAATGGCGGATCTAACATGGTGGAGCGAAATCCAAGAACTCATTGGATATCAATAAAACTCAGTGCTCCGGGGATTTTGAGTCACTGATTACGAATCTGAAGTCGAAAGTACAAGATTCAAAATGATGGATCCAATATGGCAATATCAAGTGTCTCTTGTGGTTTTGGTCCACCATATTGGATCCGCCACTTCGAATCTTCAAATTTTGAGTTCAGATTCGTAATGAGCTATCCAAAAACTCCTATACCAATGGGAAAATCCACCCTCTTGGGGGCACGGGTTAAAGTTGAGATAAAAGTTTGAAAAAATTAGGGAATTGTTTTTGAATTATGCGGAGTCGGTTTGGGGGCCGAGCTGATCAAAATTCAAGAACGACCTTTTCAAGGACCACCCTAGTGACTACAGCGTGTGTCTCGCCCAGCTGATGCACCCTGATTAGCTAGACGAGCTAGTCGAATAATTTGTTACTGGCTCTAGTAGGTACAGGGAACAGCCCTGGTACTGTGGCAGCTCGATACATGGAACGGCCACAATAGAGAGTGGACCAATTACAGAGAAACCCGACTGAGGGTAAGGTGGTTTAAGGAACACGCGCCAGTACATCGGTTTAAGATCAAGGGGCACTTCGCCTTAAGCTATACTGAGCGCGCTAGGCGCGAACAACGGAAATTAAGACCGATGGGAGAATTAATAAGACTGCTAGGAAAACACTGTTTTCAAATTATTCCAACCTTTTGCCATAACGCTGGAACGGAAATATTTGGGAGGGCTATGATAATGAAATCCGCATGCGTACGAGCGACAAAAGATACCAAAGATTATTAATCAAGAGGAAATTTTTCTTCTACAAATTATTGTCATCTCTCACGATTTGGATACCGAAATCTCATTTCTCACTAGCGATAGAAAATCGATTATGTTTGGTCATTCTTATTTCTCACTTCAAATGTTCACAGGTTCGGTTCCTGTTGGTCTATAGAGCTCTGCAACTCCCCGAATCGTAGGTTTTGTTGCCGTCTATCAATATGAATCAGCAGCGAAAACTCAATAGGCACAAAACATTATTACAAAACGGCTGAAGTCGGAAAGAAGTTAATTTATTTAGCTTATTTCTGCAATTATCTCTCATAATACAACGTCAACATTTAGTTCAGCTACTGAAACAAATTCTTATAGGTTTTTGTTGCGGTAGAAAATCGCATCAAAGAGTTTTAACCCGATGCACTTGCGTGGAGTCCAGTTGACCCAAGAACCGACTTTAACGCCAATTTTAAAATAAACGTGCTTGAATCAGGGTTGTTTGTGCTGCAAGTAAAATGAAGAATGATTGATAAAACATAGGGGTCTCAAAGGCCCCACGTATGTATTGCATATTGTTTTACGTTTTTTGCTTCAAGAATTCCTCCCACATCCTCCATCGTTTTTTACTAAAACTAAGATTGTAATCTATTTCCGAATTGTCAAATTTTGTTTAAGTCGTAACGTAATATGTGTACAGTAATAAAGTTCCAAAGTTTACTGGGGTTTGAGTAACTCCGTGTAAGTAATGTGGAAGTTTCCATAGGCGGAAGTGACTAGGTTTAAATTTGGGGATGAATGAAAGTTTTTATGTCTGTAAAATCGATTTCACTGAGATATTCAAATCTAGGAAAAAGCCGATGCTTTAGGCACTATAAGGGAGCAATCTTTTTGGGCCGGACGAATTTTTGCCTTCGTTTTACGTCAAACAAGGAAGATTCCCGCCCGACACTTCCTGGAATATACAGTTTGGGAAATAAGAGACACCGTACTACGTAACGTCTTGTTTATAAAAATATCGAAATTAACCATTGACGACGCAAAATCCAAAATCATTTAATATTGTACATACATATATAAGGTGTGTGATTAATTTCTGTCCAACGACATTTCGATATTATTTTTAAAAAAGGAGAAGGAAAAGTATAACGAATGAACAGTTCAACGCTGATTCTCTTAGCTGCCTTAATTTGGATTTTACGAGTTTTCTGCGAAAAATGTCCGTCAAGTTATAGTTGGACTCCAATTTTTTTTCCTATTATTATACTTCATGTTTATTTCGCTATTTTTCCTTGGTCCTTTATTTTTCTCCGTAAAGGGCGACGTAGTTGCCATGCAATTTAATTTAAAAAACCTCGATCCAGCACGAGCGAATGCCTCAGGGGTTCTGGAATCTACTCACCGTCTGCCTACCTTGTACCTCGTTCCGTATATATCTATGTGCATCAACCACTGTCCATTTCCCGTCTATCTAATTTTCACACTCGCAGTTTCTTGATATTCCTCTCGGCGACTGGGTCACGAGGCGTTTACCTACAAGCTTAAAAGCTCTGCCAGACCCCCTGACGCCACCTGCGTCTCACAGTTATGACATGGACATCGACTCTACCCTAATACACATATACTCTAATGTATTTCACGATACCGTAGGCGTCATTAGTCCTGTGTTAAGATAGTGGACCATGCAATCTCCCCCATGATCTCTTTTCCCTGTCATTTCGAACACCATTCGCTTCCAGCACATCACTTTCTCATCATGAGACAACCTTTTCGGCTATACATATTTCATTCGTGTCTGTTACGTCTTTCGTCGCTACTTGTCATGTTCCAAGAAAGTGCGCATTGATAGGCTCGTATCTACACTAGAGTTACAAGTATTAAACTTACGTGTTAGTTATAACTACTATTGGAACTATACGCAAAGAATTTTAGTGCGTAGTTATTTTCACGGTTTCAAATTTAAAGAAAATTATTTTACAGGTTGTTATAACTTTGCTGCACTTAGCGCAAGTTTTCTGCGGTGTTTTTTGAGGGATTAGACTTACCTCGAGATTTACTTATGGGTCTTAATAGAATAAATACGATGAAATATTTTTTTTTAAACTTTACCCCACGAAATGCTTTCTGAGTAAAAGCAGGTAAACAGATGGAAACTAATTGAGAAAATAACATTCTATTACATCTCGCACCTTCCAGCGTTGAACTCCGAGGAAACGTGGCGACAGAGTTAAAGGAGGTTGTAACTCGAGTCGCGAGAATATGACGCGGTGCTAATGTCAAAGGGGCGTATATCCAAGCTTAAAGCTAAAGAGGCGTATATATTTTTTTCAACATTTACATTGAAAATATATCTAGGAAGCGATTGGTAATGAAAAAAAAGAAAAAATTATACGCCCTTTGGCATTAGCACCATGACTAGTTTAGTTAGTGATGCTACAGCACCAGTGTTGGGCAAAATTGTAATAAAAAATTAACAATTACAAATCACTAAGGATAATTTTTAATGACATTGAGTTTCATTAAAATTATTTTCAGTAATAATAATTGAATCGGAGTTCAGTGAAATTACTTTTGATAATTGTATTCGACTCAGAGTCCATCGAAATTATTTCCAGTAATTGTAATTGAATTGGATTTCATTAAAATTACATTGAGTAATTTGAATTTAATCAAAGTTTATCAAAATTACTTTCAGGGATTGGAATTTAATCAGAAATCATTTCAATTATCCTCAGTGATTGTAATTAAATCAGACATTATTAAAATTCTTTTCAGTAATTGTAAACCACACGATGTGGTCCAATTGAATTTTTTTCTCTAACGTTATTCCTGTGAAATAATAACAAATAGACAAATAAATTTACTCCGTTTTTGTCGAGAACGAGTCTTTTACAGTCAATATGTGAATGGGCTATGGTTACCAAAGTTTTTTGGGTAGCTGATCAAGGATTTCACATTACTTTGAAAAATTAATTTGTTTAAATAATTTGCTTGACCAGTCAATGTGAATATGTAAGCTCCATGAAGTTCCCGATGTTTTCGGAATTTGAAATTATGTTGAGAATTCGACATTACGTTTCCAAAGGTAATTTGTTTAAATAAATTATGAAAAACAATTGAAATTTGAAAAAAAAACATAATCATTTCCATTAATTGTAATGGATAACAGAAAAATCACAATTGTTCCAAGTAATTGTAATTAGTAGCAAAAAAATTACAATTTTTTCAAGTAATTTTAATTGACAACAAAAAAATTACAATTATTTCGAGTAATTGTAGTTGATAATCATAAAATTACAATTGTTTATACTAACTGTAATTGGTAAATCAAAATTTATAATTATTTCCCGCAATTGTAATTAGTTACTAAATATTACAGTTATTCACAGTAATTGTAATTTACGGGTAATGAAATGACGAAAGTAATTTCTGCTGCCCAATTCTGTACAGCACTGATGAAACGTTTCAAGTTAAATTGAGACTTTGATATCGTAGATTTAAATCACAAGCTTATACTTCTTGAGCAGACTCTTGATGATTTCAGTTTAGAATATTTTCAGAAATAATCCCTCGTTACATTCTCTCATGCCATTAGTTCTTACTGCATCTCTTTAATTGCGTACTCAGCCCCCCCCCCCCCCCCCCCCCCTTCCAAATAAAAATATTAAATTCTTCCATAGATGTTTCAGCTCAAAATTCGGAATTTTATTATTTCCATAGCTGATAAATAGCTAATAATTCTGGTGTTTTTCATTTTTTGCTTTCATGTTTTTTCCGTGGGGGGGAGGGGGCCGATTACATACCTGCCCCCCCCCCCCTCCTGCCCCGCCCGGATTCAAAATTGATAATTCCTGCTAGACCGGTTGAGCTCAAAAATCTTGGGACTTGGATATTCGGAGAGCTCATAAGTTGCTCGTAATTTTCCACGTATCAATTTATTTTCTTTCCAAAGTGGAGTGCTTGGTACTGGTTGATGATTTCTGCGAATATGTGCGACTTGTATACATTCTTGTACGATATGTTGCATCACTTACATTTTCTCATTGTTGGGAAATTACTGCCGGAACTAGAGAAGACTGAACAGATTGTAGAGTTGGATTTACCCAAGTCACTTCTTCAGTTTTAATACATGATACTTGATTTCTTTCGAAACTTGCATCATTCAGATTTGACTTGTTGTTTCGGCAAAGTAGCGATGTATAAGTTTGAGCGAAAGTATTTCGCACTTATCACATTCTCATTTCACTCAATATTTGAAATCATCCTCACCTATGTACTCACACTCGCGTGTAATGTTTACCTGTCCGTCTCTACCTGAAATCTAGCCGCTTGCCCGTGTCGCGATTCAAAACAAATCAGCGAAAATCATGTCTGTGTATCATTTATGTGTATTCTCGCCTTGTAAGTCCTCAGTTGTTGTTCTGTTCTCTTGCGCTACAGATCGTATCGTCTTTGCATCATTCTCGAATAAAGTATCCTTCATTGCTAATTCAACATCAATCTATCTCAATCATCATCCCGCTTCCTCGCTATAGTCATTCATCACTAATTCGCGGATCCTACGTCAATGATCCGGTCTCTATCGTTATCTCTCCACAAACTTGTGTTCATCATCTCCCGCATATGGTGCGTCTGCAAATTTTTCGTTCGGATTTGTTTCGGTCCAAAATCAAGGTCCGTAAATATGTTGCGGTTAAATGGTTAGATGCCAGTTTTCTTAAAACCAGCCTGAATACAGCTGTTGGAAGTGAGAGCTAATGGCACAACAGTGGCTACAATACCAGGTATGTCATAAATATTGATAGTATTGCCAATGTGGTTTCGCATCCAAGCATCGCACTGTGAATTAATAGCCTTTTAAATGGTCCAAGTACCGATCGATCAAGTGATTGCAGCTTGTGCGAGCAGTGTGTCGGAAATTACAGACACATGATTCCATTTTCTTTACAAAAATCCAAAGCATCAATGCGAATGTGAGATGAATGGTTGTTTAACACAAGTAATGCTTTATGGGCAGTTGAAGAGTTTGTGTGTTTTTGAAAATGTTTCAAAAAGAGTATAAAACCCTCGTTCTGCACCCAACTTGAAGAATTTTCTGTTCCCATTGCGCCTGATGGATTTCACCAATCCAACCTGGCGAATACCACGTTTAGTCACTCTATCAAGTTTCTGGACCGTAGTTATGCCCGTTTCATCCATATTGTAAATATCTTGTGGCTCGAAACGATCCCGCTTCATAAATTTCCATAAATTATCGAAGAAAACATCGACATTTGTCCTATTAAAACTAGTCGGCCTTGACAAATTAGTGGCTTGAGCAGCTCTTACAGAAAGTTGTGGATTTCTACTCATAAATGCGTTAAACCAATCCTCTCCGGCCATTTTATTTTTCATCCAGGAGCGTGGTCGTTTTTGATTATACTTCTTAGTCATCTCGTAACTTAATTTTCTCACTTCTTTTGGTGGCAGCCCAAAGTAAATGTTTGTTAATCACATCAAATACTTGGCTAAGGTCTTCTCTTGTACATCTGTGAACATCGTTATAATCTTGATCTAACTGAATTTGAATAAAATTAATCATTGTGTTTAATCTATTTTGTGGGTTAAACAAATTGATTTCCTTCAACGTGATTCAAAACTGCTATCAGACAGCTATTGGTAAACGTTTTATTTATTTAAATAGAGAGAATAATTTCATAAACGTGCGTAAATATTGTCAATTCGTATTACAGTCACCGTTGAGCACGCAGAACCGCTCACAGTCCGAATTATCAAAATCAACTAATGCTAAGTGAGAACTTTTATTTCAAAAGCTCAGCTCCTCTCATACGAGCTCAACCAAAAGGACACAACTCTGCTTTCATCTGCGGTAAACCGTGGTTAAGAATTTTGTCTTAGCACGAGCATCAAATTATTGTGGCACGTTAGTTCTTTGTTAAATAAATAATATCAGAGTCCAGGGTGGCCACCCGTCTGGTAAACCGGGAAAACCGGGAAATGTCAGGGAATTTTGTATGTCAGGGAAATGTCAGGGAATTGTCTGGTTGGCCAGAGACTTTTTATAGAACTCGCGGATTTCAAAAGCTTTGTCCATAAAATTGAGATGCTATCACCGCATCGTCCCAATTTTTCTTCTCTTCTTATTGACGATTATAAGCTTAGTTGTTGATTGTCATATGAATTCAGTAGTACGAGCAGACATCGGTCTGATTTATCTATGGCCGTCACTGCGTGTGGAGACGCACGTTCACCGACGCCTAATAGTCTAGAAAAAACGAAGCCTCAGTTTTTTGGCAATAACTCAAAAAGTAAAAGCGCTAGCGAAAATTTTAAAAAGATTCTTAAAGAGGAGGAAATTTCCAATAAAAAAGTACGAGCACCCGGAATTCTATCTTCAGTATTAGTAATTTTAATTTAACGCTGAACATAGGGCTCTGCGCAACTGTTACGGCATAGACGCGCCGCGTCTAGACAGTACACCGCATAAAATAATTGTTTTGCTGTATTGAATATCAATTTAAAAATTTGGATAAATTGTGGTGTATTCTTAACACTTGAAAGAAAAATGTCCCGTTGGAAAAAAATTTTTAAGTATATTTTTCAAAAAGTTACACATTCGTTAATTAGTCATAATTCTTCGAACCTCAATTTTCATTGCAAACGGCATAAACGTTCAAATAATAGCTCTAAAAATATTTCGCTTCTTGGAGCCCCTTCTTAAATATATACTTAACAAGACCACGGAAATGGAAATTTTCATTTTTTGTCAACTTTCAAAAATCATAATGAACGGAATAAACAACTTTTAAAAACTTTTATATCTTTAATATATTTGGCCATACTTTAACTAGGTTACTATAGTTTTTAGTGATTTCTGCACAAATTGTGCATCAAAATGTTAGGGAAAAATAATGATTTTAGTTAGGGAAAACCGGGAAATGTCAGGGAATTCTGTGACCGGAATTGAGTGGCCACCCTGTCAGAGTCAATCTAGCCCGTAACAGTGGCAACAGCGGTGTGGATCGAATTTAGCTAAAAAGTGGACGTGTTCTCTTTTTATTAGTAACCTACAGATTACGGTTTCAATTTTTCCTTCTTCATGAAGGTTAAAACTCATTGGTAACCGCAAGCATATAACAATTCATGTTATTTATCTGCAAATCATGCCAACAACGCGAAGTACAAAAGAAAGTAAATCTGGAGGTGTTACTCCTTTTTCGGAGGCAAAATTATTAGCATATACACAAAAAGTTCGTGAAGAACAAGGTTAACTCAAACTACCGAACGAAGTGAGGAAACAATAAATACGCGAGTCGAGGTAGACGTTAACCCAAGTTCTAGCGGTCTTATCCATAATTCGGAAACACTTGAAGATCCTCAAATATTATTAGAGGAATGCGAAAAAGAATTTTTAACAGAACAAATGAAATTCGGAAACAGATCGAAGAACTTGTAAATAGGAAATTGAGAAGGCAAACTATAGATTCTAAAATGTTATTATTAGAAAAAACGGAAAAAGAATATCAAACGAAGAAAGCGGAAATGAAAAAGCTGTTGAAAGATTTACAAAAGGAATGCGAAATCGCGGAATGAGAAGTAAAATCACTAATATCGGTAGAAAAGAGTTCAAATTTTAATACAGATATAAACGAAGAATTAGCTGATTCAAAGGACATGGTAAAAATGGTATAGAAACCATTGCACCGGAACAATCAATTCCGATGTGCGACATTTTAGCAGGAGTGCCATTCTGTGATGGAGATAATGTATCGTTTTTGCAGTTTGTCCGAGCTTTTAAGCGAGCAAAAGGAGTGATTTTGTACCCAGACTAGCAAAACAGTTATAGTTGAAAACATCAGAGCAAAATAAAAAGATAAAGCGTATACTGTAGTAGAAGACCAAACTTTCGACACATTTGAGTAGTTTTTAGACAAATTATCAAGTCTTCGCACGTTCTCCATCGAACCTCAAAGTCGCAATTTTAGAATGCGAAACGGGGACTAGACGGGGAAACCAGACCAGAAGCGATAGTCAAAATAACAGGGGCAATGTTAATAATAGAAATAATTACAGGCGTGAAAATTCTACGCAAAATCAATCAAGACAATTATAAGCAACCTCGAAATAATCAGAATAATAGACAACAAGGGAATTCCACAAACTGAAATTTATCGTTTGTTTAACATTTCACGTTCTCGTAAATGTTTATCCTACCAATAGACTCAGGTCAACAATGTAGAGAATAGGTTTCGCTAATAATTTAATAACTTTAAGCATTCAATTAAGGATTAAGTAAATTTATCTGTGCTTATTGCGCACTCAAATATTCCAAGTAGCATGTTTATTTCAATGACAAGAACATCGTTCGGTAATCTCACACGTTCTCCCTTTGCTAACTTTACTGAAATCTAATTGACGAAGTCTATGTGGCATGTGGGTAAATGATATTTGTATACTTTATCCCGACATAATCGGTCGCTACCATTACTTATTCTGCGGGTTACATATCACCACGTCAGTTTCCCGGCATGTCAACGACCCTGGCATAACCCCTGGTTATCGGGTCCCCAGGAGGTCAGCCGCGAATCTCGTACTCCGTACAGACTTGCCCTCGTTTCATGGTCAACAACAAATTAATTTCATCATGCAAGTCATCCCAATCGACACGCTCATAGCCATTCACCCTCACAATGTCACACTGTCTGTTCCGAACACTACCGGGACACTATATCCGTTTCGGAGTGAGGTCACCAAGGACCTCTTATGTCATCGAAATTAGCGGGTTCATAGTATAGAGAGCCGTTGTTAAAGTCACAGAAATCTTTCAATCTTGTCCAAATACTTTTTTATTCCGAAGTTCATAATTCTTTACAATCTGGCGTACACACGTGTCACACACAATTTTCTTAACACACCGCAATGCATGGAAATGCCTTGATTCGTGTTATGTGGAAACCTAATTGTGTGTTGCTACACAGTCGGTATTGGGGCTATGATGAAATAAGTAAATCTGTCAGGTGGATCAATCAGTAGATAGTCTGCTTTGTTTATTGATTAAAGTGAATATTTAAGAAGTACACACGTAGGAAATTTAATGTGAGCGTCGGTCCGACCGTTTGCTTCCACTCGAGGATCAAGACTGCTACATGAAATGACTGGCCATAAGAATCACCGTGTGTTCCGTAGCGATCTATACGGACGACTTACTGTCCGCTTTATCAACGGTAGACCATCTCGGGTGACTATTGTGAGGAGCCTGGCCCGCTTTGGATGTTCGTCTGGAATTTTCCATGACATTCGTGATCAAGGAACCACAAATTCGAAATGTAGCGCATGTACACTTGGGGACAATGAATCTGGGACGGCTAATTTTTTACACTAGACAGTTATGTTGGCAACACAGAGAAACCTACGGCGCCATAGCGGGCCGAACGCGAAACAAACTCAATCTCAATAAACATATAACATAACCCATGACCGTCGAATCTAACCTTAGAATACCGCTTATATATAATAACCTTAGAATATGGCATGTTTATTGAGATTGAGTTTGTTTCGCGTTCGGTCCGCTTGGCGCTGTAAGTTTCTCTGTGTTGCCAACATAACTGTCTAGTGTAAAAAATTAGCAGTCTCCGATTCATTGTCGGCGCCACTAACTTATCAATCGTGGCGTCAAGGGCTCCGGCACACATATGTACACCCGCCTCAAACCCAAAAACTTCTCTATGTTTATTGTGGTAGGATCTTGGATATGTAGGTCATGTATTAACAACAAGTATTTGAAGTCAACGTTTCGACTCTCTGATTGGAGTCATCCTCAGAACAATCTTTAATACATCTATCAAAAACAATTTTATACAAGTATCTTGCTGATGATGTCCTCTATGTTTAGCCACGGGAGCGGTTAAAGCTTTCTTTCACCGATGACAACAATTCGAAACAATGTTCGATTCGATACGTGCAATATGCTCATGATCAGACACACATGAACACCTCGGTGTCCACGTCGCAAAGAATCAGGCGCCTCTGACATGCATCCGCGTATACTAGTATTCAAATTCAAAATTGACGGACTCCCCCCTGATATCGTTGTTGCTTGGAAACCGAAATCTACTTATTAATTGTTTCGAGTACTTCTGGTCGTCACCGTGTCTAGAGCTCGAATGAAAAATTTGAAGCCCAGCTCGCTTCGTTTCTGCCCGATTGTAGCGCCCGACTCCAGTGGCTGATCCAAGAAACTTTTGACTGACAAAAGAGGGTCCGTTAGTCTTACACGTCTCCCACGTAATTCAACTCAAATCTCTATCTATAGTTACAGCAAGAAAAATATTTTTATTTTCTGACTTCAACTAGACATTTCTTCCTCTGTATTCAAATGAACGTGAACATAAATTTTTATTTATTGTTTTTTCTGTTTTTAATAAGGTAGATTTTAATTAGTTGGTGACACTGTCTGCGTATTTATGCCTAGACACATTTTCCTATACCACTAACTTGCTAGCGCGACGTTCACAGCAATACTGAGTAGATATTGTTCCGCATCTCATCTGGCTAGCCGAACGTGGCGGTGAGTACAAAAGTCATGTCATGTTTACACTTACCTACTCGGTTCTCACCCCTTTTTTCTACCGTATACCATTTATTTGTGTCACTCTCGCGGGTAACGGCCCTATTTAAACGAATCGAGTAACTGAACATAATTATTTTAATTTATTTAAATGACACACAGATAAGGAAAAGTAAAAGCTAACCGGAATAATGGAAATAAATTGAAATTCGTGTATCGTCAACAATTATATCGGTGGGAATTAGTTTAATAGCCTGAGATATTGTGGTACAACTGGTGGATTTTCCATTTTCTGCTCTTCAGTTGAGTTTCCTTCCGCGTTCTTGTTGTCCGATTTAGTTATTCTCACATGCGTCAGATCTGTCAACGAACGGAGCATTGCTCCCAATAGGTGGTTACTCCAGCTATAAATAGTATGCAGAGCATGCCCATGGATTCCAACTTTGATCAACGTTTTGATCAATTATAACGTGAAGTAAAATCCTATTACTCCGGAACTAGCAGTACCAAAGAACATGAATCCATTCCAAATTTCCCGGAACGTAGACTCCGTGATTTTATTTAAAGAGTTCTCATCTAGTAAGCCGGATAATGAGATTTCTGTATCACATATATGACTCCCAGTTGCGAGTCTTGCAACTGCGTTTAGCAGGACTGATTTTTCGATCGGGAAAATCACTCGGTCGCAAGAGCTTTCCAAGTCCTTCTCTGTATCGATACTACTGACAGAAAGATGTGGCAGTTTGGTATATTTCCAAGATAGTCGGGTCATCCGTATGAGTTACTCCGGTGCGTCCACCTGATTCATTTTTTAAATTGACATTCCTTAAATTCTGTAACATGCCGCTGGACTTGCAAATTTATATTTGGCCAAAAGAAATTTCGTCTGATTCTATTGTACGTCTTTGTAACTCCTTTGTGTCCTCCTGTTGTCAGAGCGTGATCTTCTCACATTATCTCTGTACGTTCTGTCAAAGATGGAATTCTGATGAAATTTTTTCAAATTGTTATTTTACATTAATCGTAACTGAATACGGATTCTATCAAAAACCAAATGTCTCTCCAATCTATTCCATCAATTTTCCTAGTTTTCGATATTGGTAAACTATTTAACCCTTATGTGCACAACCAACTTTTACCACGTTGATGCACAACCAGGGTACCCGGGTATCCACCACTAGTTTTTCTTCATTCCTGAGTATGCATATGAACGGAATCGTTTGGAATAAATTTATTATATTAAATACACATCTATAGAAACTATCTAAGCCATTTTCAAGTCCCCCAGCATGCTATAGCTTCGGTAAAAAAAGTTAGAAGTAGGGTCGCTGAGTGCTGCTCAGGTAGCGCGCGGTTATTTTTGCCCTTCGGCAACCGGCAGATGTTCAAAATTGTAGTAGTGGGGATAGTGGCGTGGCGTGACTTTCTCCCTAGCATTGTTTATTTATTAACCCCTGTTACCGCAATGAAATATTTATCGATGATGTTAATTAATTCCTGAGCCTAAACATCATTTTTCATCTAGTGGATACCCGGGTACCCGGTTGTGGCATTTATACACATGTACTTTAACGTCATTTTTTTTTTTTTGGTTTAAAAAATTTGAAAAAAAAATTTCAATGCGTTTTTAGCTTCGAAAAGAGTTAAATAATGAGGATTCGGAGGCTCAGGTCGGAATTTTAATTTTTACTCAAGTTATGAGCAAAAATGTGACGAGGTGGATACCCGGGTATCCGGTTGTGCACATAAGGGTTAAATTCAATTCCTGGACAACGTCTAACAAAGATTTCAACGATTCTATTAAAACATCGCGATCTAAATGCGTATTTAGTGACTCTAATCGGCAGAACGATACATTTCTTGCTTCCCGTTGAAGGCACTCGTGCTCTTCCTAACATAGCTGCAGTGATGTTTGATAATTTATGTGTGCTTTGTGAATCTTTGGGTCCCTCCTTTATCGGGGTTCCTCGATTAGTTATGAAAATAACACAGTCATCGCTCCGTATAAAAAGTCTATCCCTAGTTTCGAAATTTTTTGGGTTGTCTTGTAACTCATCCTGACCCGATTGGCGATCTGCTATTTCTATGTCGCTATCTGCTAATAATTCTGTATCCTTGTCAGGTTCGTGATCGGAGCATGCAATAGGGCTATCTATTATTGTTTCCCTTTCATTTTCAATATACTCACGAACGTTTATTACCCATGCTAATAGTTTCTAAAACTTCGTTGAGTATTGTATTATCCATTTGCTCTTGGCTTACATCGTAAAAACGGTTGAAATCATTTATAATATCTTCTGGATCAACGTGTGATTGGGATTTTGAATTTCGTGTTATAAAATTGTCCGTGTATCTCTCTGGTGTTTTTAATTTTCGTCGGTTTCTACAATTTTTGGTGTATTATAGGCTGGAAAATGAGTTATATTCGCTGGAGCTATAATTCCCTGTAGCAATTTCAAGATAATATACCTAAGCATGTATCTTCCAAAGGGAAAAATGATTGGATGAGACCTAATGCGCAAGGAATTTTTTGAATTCCTGAAAATATAGTTCCGAGATAGATGCGATTGAACGAATTCAGATTCGTGACCTGCTGAGGAGCAAATATGAAGTCTGCACAGAATGAGTTATTTACAATAGAGGTAAGACACTTTGACTGGGTTGAATTTAACGTTGATTTGGATCATAAAAAATTGGGTCGAGAGGGAAAAAATTCGTTATTCGGTACTTACTTTTTTCTTTAATTCCATTTATTTGAATTGAGTTCTAAATTCGTCTGAGAATGTAAGTAATAATATTGATAAATCATGTGTCGCTCGTCGGTGCCCATCGCTGTTTTAATTGATCTTCAATTCCATTCCTCAGTTGCCGGTTTGTATCCAATCGGCTTCCGCGTGTTTGCTCTGAGGTCAACTCTTTTCTCACTTCGCTTCTTCTTCCAGAATCATCCAATTATCAATGAGCTCGGTCCGGCGCGTAAAGACAAAGGAAAATTCAATTATTTTATTGTGGAATGATTATTGGGGCTGGACAAATATTCGAATAATATAATGAGTAACTGAAATCGATCGACTGATATTTATCTAGCCCCCACTTGAGTCTACTGTACAATAACGCACCTGAATTTAACTTCGGAGCTGACTGCTTGCAAATTAGTCCTGCGAATAAACAGTTAGAATTCCCCGGCACCATACGTTATCCTTTCAGCTTCTGTTCGTTGCTTTCTATTCAGCATCAAGATTTTGTCCGGCATCTCGTTGCCGGCTTATCTTTTTTGCATTATCTGCCGCCGCAGACCTCACCGATTTTCGAATATCGCGGTTCCAGCTTGCTACAGCCACGAATCCGAAATATCGTGACCCACGTTCCGTGTCATATCGAATTGGGTATTTTCGCTCGAAAAAACGAAGCCAAGCATCGAGTTCAAGTAGCGTGAAAACTGAAAATTCTCGTTCGCCAGGAAACGTCGTTTCACCTTGCAGATGTTGGTGTTTCAGTGCCTCGTGCCTCGAACTAAAAATCCGAAGTACCGTAAAGCACGTTCGGTTTGACGTCTGTTCGGCAGGTATTTTCCGGTTGTCCTGATGCTAACTTTCTTCGTAACAGAAGCCACCGGCAGATTCTCTCGGCTGCCGTGATTGCTTTTCGATCCTCTTGCGCATCGCGTCGCCGGCATTCCGCGTCCTAAATCGCAAGTGAGGATGCAAGGTCTCGTCGAGTGCCTCGTTCTCCTCACATACGTCTATCCGAACCACTAACGTTTCTCTCTGACCCAGGAATCGTCGAGCGCGTCGCATGCCGCAATCACGGGATCTCCTTGCTCATAGAAGCGGCCAAGTCTCCGATGTAAATATTGTTTTGTGTAAACTCTCCCATGTTACTTTGGGAAAATTTTATTTTCCCGGACTGGACGAGCCTACGCAAATCGGCCACGGGTATATTATATTGTCGCATGGTGCTGTGATATTCACTATTTATTCACTTCAACTATTACTCGCTTGAGAATGAACCAACTCACCTCAATAATCCGACGGTCTCGCTAAAACAAAGTTCTTGAACGCGGATTAACTGGATTGGAGTTGTTCTATTTCGGTTCTCCGCCAGCGTTTTAAAATCACGTTAAAGGCGACTGATTTGTTTCACTCGCAAGATGGTGTTTGTGAAACTCAATGTTTATTCAAATGAAAGAGGAGTACGAAACTTTTACGGTTATTTTACCTGTTTTAAAAGAATTCTTCAAAGATTCTCCTGCACTGCTCTCGCCAAATGATTTTGTTCAACTGCACTCGGTAAAAGATTTACTTGAATTATCCTGATTCTGCATACTGCAATGCTCTTCTGACTTCATTTTTGAGGGTGTGGTCTTCTATCGTACTTTCTGATTGGTTCTTTTTATTTTTACGAAAATTAGGCCAATGAGGAATTTCAGGTACCTGTAGGTAACATTTGGGCCTCCTTATTGGGCCGAGTCCAGTGTAACGGCTAAGTCAGGCCCATAATTGTAGGTAAGAATGTCCGTATTACCCTTGCAATTACACCTCGATGATTTTTACTACCGAAATGATTTCCAAGTATAGGATTATCGTAAACGATTTAGTTAAATCCGATTTTGCATGGAATGACATTATTATTGTGGAATTGAGTTACCACATTTCCCACTTTGGCGGAATCGATGAACGAAGTCTTTCTCGACGTTCCTCCCCAGTCGTAAGCCACTTCACTAGAGCCCAAATAAGGCGGTATCCACAACGTGATTGCAACAAAATAATTCTGTGTAAAGCAGATATGAACAGAAAATTTGTTTCGATTGAGAATACCATAATTAATTAAAGTCAATGAATAATATGCATATTTCATCTGTCTGTTTCCGTGTCTGTTTTGATTGGAATTCCAGTTAAAACTGTTTATTATGAAAACAATATATTTATATTCGAATGATTGATAGTTATTTCTTATTATTTAAATGAGTTTCTATCAAATTTAACTAGTATCATTCCTGAATTCAACTCGATTAACATAATTGTACAAAATGACTTGCCTGCAATGCAAGACCTAGGATTATCCTTATCTAGTTATAAGTAACTATAATAATTAATTATCCTTTCAGGATTTCAAACTTGTTTGTGTGAACCATCTTGATTCTATTGCCAACTTGAATTTTGACATTATGATTTTCCAATATTTCCTCTGCCTCGTAAGGTCCGGAATATTGATCTGTAAATTTTCCTTCTTCGAGTTTTTTTGAAAGAAAAACTAAATCTCCTTTTATCAAGTCAATAACTTTATTTGTAGATTTGGAGCCCCTAAGCAAAGTCTCACCGATGAAGGTGCCAATCTCGCAAGTTCACTTATGAAAGCCATAACAAAGAAGTTCAGGATTAAGCAACGCAAAACAACTGCTTTTAATCATCAATCAGGAGGATCTATAGAAAGATCTTGTCGCAATGATTTTTAGTCCATGGTATTAACTGCATCCACAACAAATTTCAAACTTCTACGATGAAACCTAATATGTGCAAGGGATGTTTCGAAGAAATCTTAGAAAAAATGCATAACTTTGGAATAACCCGACCTATTGAGTTGAATTTTGGATCAGAATCTAGTTTTAGGATTGTAAATAAATGATCTAAATTTTAATAAATCTGATCTAAAAATACGGGTTTTTTTTCTTCATCGAAGTCTTCCCTTAACTTGGCTTGTTTCGAGTCAGGAGTCTCTCGGTGTTCTGGACACAGATGTTGACCACGGTGAATGTCGTGAATAGCTTGCGGGTACTCCAACTCGTCTTCCGGTATATTTCACACTTTTGGTTGCACACTAGGGTGCTTTTTTTGGGACTTTTTTTTTTCCCTGCCGACCTGAAACTTTGTTGGCAATGCTTAAAAAAAAATTCCCTCAAAATTTGAGCCCTTAATATTAATATTAAGTATTCTTCCAGAACGTGAGAAGATTTCTCGTTTAAATTACATGTAAAATTTAACTTTTTGTTTTCAAATTTCTATAACTTGGCGGCATTTTGTGCTATTATATCGCCCGACCTTGGAAATTATTCGGAATTAAGCTCTCTACAAAATTGCCCATTACGACTTAACTGTAACTCACACCGGTGAGGCAGTACAGATCACTAAAGTCAAATTTTGTAGAAATTTCTTGTTTTCTTGTTGTTATGTTGTTGATGGCTCAACTTGCAGGAAAAATTTAAATAAAGCAATTGTAGGAAATTTAATTTTCTACAAAAAAAAAAATCCTTTGAACCAAATCTCTAACAATAAGATCGATATTTCTCGAGATATTGAGCTTGGACTTTTTTGTAGCATGAAATTTCAATGGATTGTTGAGTGAAATTTAAAAAAATATTTATTTTCTATTCCTTATTATAAAATTTTTTAAACTGTATTCACGCATAAAATTATAATCATTGTTTTCACTCGCAGCTTGAAAAATAGATGAGTATAAAAAAAATTTGGGGTGATGTAATATACTCGAAAAACCGCACTCGACGAGATCTGACATGCTTTGGAACGTTGCAGTCTTAGTATGGAGAAATTTCGTATCAGCTTTACCGTGGAGCTCAAAACCAGCCGCTAACGTGGCGTTGACTTTAACATGTAGATGTCTTCGAATGAAGTTTGCATACGAGTGAGAGCCATGAAAATTTACAGGCCAAAAGTAAGGTTATAAATATGGTAACCCAGTTTTTACAACGAAACACAGCAATTGTGAAAAGTACAATTTTAGTACGAGCATAAATTCCGGATAAAAATGATGCCATTGGAACTGTTTGAAACATGCATATCGGTGTTATAAATGGAAATGAGAAAATTATTCGGGAAACTTTTTACTCGTGGTACTTGTATGGAAATGGACACCGTATTGAATCGAGTTATTTTCGCAGGTGATAACGTGAATACTGAATAAATCGTGCTCACCGGTACCATGGAGAGGCGAATGTAGCTGAAAACATTAAACAGTCACATAACGTGCAGGATATGTCTCAGATACCTTACAGATTCCTGACGCGAACCACCTTGGACCAAACTTTTAGAGTTTTACACGGCTTGTTGAGATGTTACTTTAACAATGAAAGTTTGTATCTTCCGCTTATCACTGAAACTAGTTGTTCGATTTTCCTACAGGTTATTCAAGATTTTTATAACGTTCAAAGCAGTCCTGTTCCAATGCAAAGCACGTTCTCCGTCAAAGTCTCTGGTTAATATTCGATCGGAGCAATATTTTTTTTTTGATAAATCAGATGGTACATTAAGGGAGTTCTAATTGTACGAGAATTAATATTCATTCAATTTTAATTGTTCATAAGATATAAGCGAACATGTCTTCCCTCATTTTACACGTATTCTTATGGAGGAATGGAGGAGAATTGATGAAAGCAATCAAATTTGTAACGAACTGACATTGAAATTTCATGGAAATTTTTTTTTCGCGGTAGAAGCAAGTCTAATAATAAATGATCAAGATATTTCAGAATTATTCACCACTTCCCTGATATTGGAAAAAATTATTTATTTATTTTCAATCATGTGATTAAAAATGTCAACGTACCTAATTGAGAAATAAATGTTGACCTCCAATCGACCTTGTGAATCTTCGACGAGTGTTTTACCCCCTTCGAACGATGAAACTTTTATTGCAAACATCCTTGTCTAAAATCCATCGTTCTCAAAATATTCTGCTGTCTTAGCTCAAATGGACCAACCTGTATATTGTGCAATTGCAAGGCGTGGTTTGAGTAATTATTTTTTTCATTTCTTTACTGCGTCGGCTTCTACAGAATTTGAACATTAGTGATTTTACTTTTCGAGCTTAAGGAACACGAGCCAACTTTCGAGATTGTAACATACGGGGTATACTTTAGCACAGAATTCAGACAGACTTCCACAAATTGAAGGTAATTGATCGATGATACATCAGACTTAATGCGCGTTCCTGCTTGGATTCAGAAACGGTTGATGCATCCGTGCACGAAAGTAATTCGTAACGCGTTATCATCGTTCAAAAAACATTTCAGTATATAATGGGCGGCTAAAATACATTATACAGGGTGAGTTTTTTATCTTGAGACATCGAAATATCTCACGAAATACGCATTGTACGTATAAATGTTCATAGCAAAAACTGTTCGATGTTGAGGGGAAAAACTAATCCCGTGAAATTCAATCCCCCACCCCAACTCCTGAGGGCGTGAGGGGCAGTAAATTCGAAATCTTAAATGAAAACCCCTATTTTTTTATTGCAGATTCAAATTTCTCACATGAAAATACACAAGTTTTATTGGAAAATTCGTTTCGATCCGATACAGATGGCGCTGTAATTGCAAAAAATCGAATTTTTCATTATTCCAGGACATGCGCCTTAAATCGAAAATGAGGAAGTCAGAAATCAGATCGATAAAAATTTTCCAGTAAAAATGGTGTATTTTCTCATATAAAATTTGTATCTGCAATAAAAAATAGGGGTTTCCATTTAAGATTTCGAAGTTACTGCCCCTCACGCTCTTAGGGGTTGCCGTGGGGGGTTGAATTTGACGGGGTTAGTTTTCCCTCTCAACATCGAACAGTTATTGTCATGAACAAAATTTCTTTGCACAATGCGCATTTCTTGAGATATTTCGATGTCTCAAGATAAAAAACGCACCCTGTATGTAATAAATATATACTTTCACGTTCTTATTATATCTTGGTACGACAATTCAGACGGTACTCGAAATCTTTGGAACGCAATGGAATTCAATGTTATACCGCACGTGGAAACTTTGATTCATTAGGCAAGCGAAAAGTCAAAGTGATTTCCGAGAAAGATAAACTGAGGATTCCAATTTATAAAAATCTGCAATTTTCCATGGACCGGCGTAACTCAGTGTTCCGAAATGTTTGTTAATGCGCAGTTGAGCTCTCAGGAATAGCAGTCATAAAAATATTTGCGTAACAGTGTGGTTTATATAATGTAGCAGAGTTAACAGAGAACGACGAGATAATTAACGGCGAACTCGGTTTTCGAGATGTAAATCGTATCAAAGTTTGTGCATATTATATCTATGACGAAGAGTTGCTCCGTGAAGTAAAACAGCTTCAGGCAATGTTGAAGGTCTCCCGTATGACTGTTTAGTAACGCGAGACATCGATCGAAGTAATCTACATCGAAAATGTTTATTGAATGAATTTATTACCTGTTTTTTCAGCCATATAAATCGTTCACTCATATTTTTTCCGTAATACCGCAGCGACCGAGTTTTATCTATTGTTACAATATTTGACCAACTTTCCCCGTCTGGAATAAACAATAGAGATTAAAACGTACTGCAATGCAGGTATTTTTCTTTTATTCGGGCGAGAAGAAGGTTACTCAATGCAATTATGCAAGCCTTTCGTTCGGAATGGATTTAATCAGGTACTGCGAAACTTAGATTTCGCTACGACAAGTTGCGAAAATAACAGACGACAGGAATACCCTAATTTTTCAAGAGAACACTGACACCGTTCATTCATTGGTGACCATTCATCTAGTGGTCCGCTCACCGTACTATTTTCGAATTTCTCTTGAAAGGTTTTTCCATGACGTTGTGCTATCCTGAAGGCATTATAGTTGGAGAAAGGTTTGTCCTCGATATCTTTGTCGATGTGTTCTGGTTTCATTCGAAAAACAGGCTTTCCTTTTGTCATGGTGAAAATTTTCTGAGCTTTTGAAATAGCTTCTGTTTTTGGCATCGAAGGATTAAACTGCTTCAAAAATCCAGTGGCAAATTTTTGACCAGCGCCATATATCCTCGCATAATTATTACTTTTGCATGATCTCTCGATATTCCAACACCTTTTGCAGTTACGCTGTGCATGTCCGTCCCGTTTGTTTTATTATCAATCAATATCATCCGACCAAAAGGTGTAGCACCACGAATCTGAGCACGGTATGCATCTCCAAGAACATGAGCTATCCAAAGTTCCTGCGAGTCTACGTCAGTACCGACAATGTTGTATTCAGATGGTGTTTGTATCATTGCCCGTAGGGTTTCTGATTGAGACTTCTTGAAGCGAGCATTCTCGGGAAGTCTGGCCTTACTCGAGACGAGAAAAAAGTGTCGAGAAATCGAGAAATCGCATCTTGATTGTATGTAACTTTAATTTAACGATTACTTTTATGAAGATATTTCAGGTACCTACTATTTGTTTAATTAAAAGACTGTATGGTTAATATTTTCACTCACCTCAGGAAGGAAGCTGAGATACATATTCAAAGTACCTACATATTTAGTTTCTTTGAGATATGCGAACTTCTCTTTTAGATACTCGACTTCACTTTCGCCGGCAATCAGGTACTTTTCAATTTCAGACAATTCCTCCGTTTCCATTAATTTGATCTCTTTCATTTCTTTTAATTTGAACTCAGATAGTGAAGCCTTCAATTTCATGGACTCGGTACTTCCGAAGGATAATCGACTCTGCCAGCCACCGTGTCCGTATATCTGCTCCAACCTTCTTGGAAAATGTTCTTCAAGAATTTCGGTAAACTGTTTCACGGTGTTGTTTATGTTCTTCAAACAGCTATGGACCTGTGCTTTTCCAATATGTAAAAATACTCGACTAAATTGTTCCGTCTTAAGGGCGGCAGCTTTACCGAACCGTCTCCCAAACATGTCGGGTATTCAACGTTTACTTGAAATTTGTCCAAATCGTTCTTCAGAGTTGCAAGCTCTTGCTTGGACGAGCGATGGATCAAATAATTTTTAAACAACTGTTTATACAAACCTTCCGGTATCATTTACATATTGAGTTTGTTAACACGTGTTACGGGTGATCCTTTAGTTTGAGATTCATTAGAGACATTCTGGACCTCACGGGTTTCGTCGTCCTAGGTTGAGGTTGAATTTTACATCTGGTTATAAAGAAGGATCGTTGTGGACATAAATTCAGTTTCAGTATTTATTATGCGATATCAAAAGAGAGACATTTACGTAAAATAACCAACTTTCGTCATCGTTTTGGTAAGAGAGAATCATTAGATCAACGAAATGAGCCGAAAGGCATTGCTAGTAATTGATAATCACATCGAGTAAGCCACAGGGTCAATCGTTGCTAAACTGAATTAAGGCAGGGATGAAAATGTATGTAATCAATCACCAGTAAATAAGATGAAGCTGTAAATAATTTTATCAATGTCGTCTTCCAATAATGCTCCATGCGTGTGGTCAAGTCCCTACACCTTACAGCCTCTGATTGAAAATGCTTACGATTAGATACTCTATTCCAGAACAACCCTCCATTAATGACGAGGTACTCGCAGTGTGAACCGTGAGAGCGAAGTAAAGGAAAAAACTGTCGTACATGATCAAAATAAGAAGACCTGTTGTTAGGTTCAAATGTTACCGAATCAAACTTGCCCATGAAGCATTCGGAAGCATGAACTACGAGAGAGAGAAAGAGAGAAAGAAAGAGATAGATAGATAGATAGATAGATCGAGTTTATTATGCCATGACCCGCTTGGGCTTTAAGGCAAACAAAAAGGCGATCAGTGGAGGAACTTCAAAGATCGATGCAGGTAATTTTGATACATAGGTAGAGACATAGAATACAAGAACCGGATTGTACAATAGATCCAGTGATAGTAGTATAACATAACAAAAGTACAACACAATAAAAAGGATATATTACTGACCACCGGACCAGAAAGATAAAGTAAATAGATAGCTAACTAATAATAGGTATACAGACTAGAGTTCATAATCGTTGAAAATGATGAATAATTTATAGTTTAAAGAACCGACGGTAGGAATAAAATAACAGTGCACAATTAGATAGATACAGGATAAGGATAGGTAGTACAAGAAAATATATATAATAAATTATAAATAGTAATAAAATTAAGAGTAACAATGAGAATAAAAGTATAACATAGTAAAACGGAAATAGACATAGATTGTAAAAATAGAACAACAATGGATAGACGAAAACCAGATAATTGATAGTTAGTCCACACTGTGAAGTTTCCTGCTCTACGGCCGCTGCCAGTCACAGCCTAGATCTTATTAGGGTCAGGGAAGAGCCCGATTCTGCTGCTAGGAGATAGTGATGGACCTTAGGCTTGAAAACTTCAAGCGACGGGGAGTTTTTTAGGGACGATGGAAGGCTGTTCCAAAACCGCATGGCAGATAAGAGAAAGGAGTTTTGGTGGACCGCTGTCCTGGCCAACGGAATAGGTAGCGTCATGCCCTGAGAAGAGGCCGCTAACCTGGATGATCGTCGCGTACTACGATCATCCTCAGGGATTAACTTATTTAGATAAGATAGCCTAGACGTTAGGAGCACTTGATAGGAGAGACATCCAATAAAATAAAGTCTACGATTCACGACAGAGAGCCATTGGAGCTTGACACGATGAGGGGTTATATGGATGTCTCTCCGCAGGTTAAAGATATATCTAATGCCACTATTTACTAGTCTTTGTAACTTGAGATTCAAATACTCTGTGGCATCATGGTAGACTAAACTACAGTAATCAACGTGAGGCATGATGAGTGCATGGACTAGCATGGCCTTCACCTGAGGAGAGAGCGTATCGCCCTTGTGCTTGAGCCTATAAAGCGAGGCATAGACTTTTCTCGACACTTGCGCTACGTGTCCATTCCCAGCTAGGTCCGCAGATATATGAACACGGAGATTTCGGACTGTGTCGACGAAAGGCACAGATTTACCATCGATGATAATCAGTGGTTTTGATTGGCGTTTTAACTGCTC
Organism: Neodiprion pinetum; assembly: GCF_021155775.2. Lineage (NCBI taxonomy): Eukaryota > Metazoa > Arthropoda > Insecta > Hymenoptera > Diprionidae > Neodiprion > Neodiprion pinetum. Next base: position 11,984,684 of record NC_060232.1, read on the forward strand.
AACATAGGCAGAACTACCTAAAATAATTGCCTTAGTTCCCAGTGAACACAATTATGTCAAACTGATGTCAGAATGACGTCATGTCACGTCAAGATTTACGTAAGATGTGAGACATATATGAGTCACATATGACTCATAATTTCCCACTTCCTGACGTAAGATTCTTACGTAAGATAAATGACGTAAATATGACCTCCAATTGACATCATTATGACTTGACTGGCGTCAAAATGACATAACTCTGATGTCATAGAGAAGTAAAGTCGGTACCGGAAGCTTACAAAAATATGACGTCCAGCTGACGTACTTGTTATTTAGCTGACGTCAAGATGACTTAAATTTGGGGTAAAATGGTGATATAAAGTTGCGTCCAATGCTTAAAAAATTGTGACGTCTGGCTGACATGATTATAACTTACCTGACGTCTCGATGACATAACTCTGATGTCATAGTGACAAAAATTATTCGAGAATGCTTATAATAACATAACCGTTACAACAGACCTTGTAAAGTCAAAATGTTTGTATTTTTCATTTATAAATAGTGATTATTTTGTTACTGTACCTCTATTACAATATACCGTCGTGACATTAGTATTATGTCACTCGTATGTGAAAGAATGACCGGAAGCCGATGCTTAAGTATGACGTTCATCGTACATCAATTTTACGTAAAAATATGAGTTGTTCTTACGTAAGCATATGACGGTATTATGATATCCTTTTGACGTCGGATTATGACTTGTAATTTATGTAAATGTATGATTTATTTCTTACGTAAATAATATATAAATTTATGACTTTGATGTGACGTCACACATATGATAGGGATGAGACATAATATTTACGTAATATTTAAGTAACAATCATGACGGCATATAAAAGTAAAATTTTAGGTCAGTACTATGTCATAATGATTTCATACTACATGACATCATATCAGAGTCATCAACAAAGTCATTTTTATGTCATATCTATGTAAAAATTCGATGATCTCTATGTGACCTATCTATGACGTCATATGGAGGTAATGTGTTCACTGGGTTTTGCTGATGTTCAGTTGTAGGCCATTTGGCTATGGCCTCTGCAATGCAACTGGGTGAAGCATGCAGATAGATCTGAAGATCATCGGCGAAGATTACATGCTTAGTATACCTCAACCCAAGCCCAACATCACTGATAAATATCAGAAAGAGCAGCGGCCCAAGAACAGAACCCTGCGGCACCCCGGAGCTGTTGGGCAGAAAAGTAGAGTGATGGCCGCTAAGATCTTGCACGGACTGGGTTCTACCTGTAAAGTAGGAATGAAACCACTTTATCACCTCATTGGAAAAGCCATAGTTCTTGAGCTTGGTCAGGAGCAGTCTATGATTAATACTATCGACCGCTTTACTGAAATCGAACAATAAGAGAACGATAACACACCTATCATCAACAGCTTTCCGTGCATCATCAAGCACCTTGAGGATAGCAGTCTGGGTGCTATGGTGCTTCCGAAAACCTGCCTGTACCGGGTCCAGAATGTTATTTTGGTCTAAAAAGTTAGTAACTTGCTCTGACACTAATCTTTCAAGTACTTTAGCCAGGTGACTGAGATTCGCTATAGGCCTTGTGTTCGATTCGGACCTGGGTGGGTAAGATTTACTCAGAGGAATGACGTAAGCAGTTTTCCAAATGGTCGGGAACAAACAGGAGGACATCGATGCTTTGAAAAGGTCAGTGAGGCGCGGTACTGGGTATTGACAGAAGATCCCTTATATGGATCAGCTTGATGCCGTCAGGGCTTTAGCAACGCGAACTTGTGAGAAAGGATGTCAAGATTTTCAATACCTGCTGATCCGTGACATGAGAAAACGCAAAATTAGAATTTACAATTGCTTGCTGAGTCAAGATAAATGCTAGTTCTGACGCTGAGCAGGGAGAGTGGGCACTTGTCACCGAAGAATAATGGGTGTTCAATTGATCTGCCGAACAATGGTGGAGCGGAGATGACGATTCCGTATTTTTGGCAATGAGACCCTGACGTCTAAGTTCCGCCCAGATGCTATTTGGACTGGTAAGTTTGGCTAGCCGCTCCTTAAAGTAGAGATTTTTCGCACGTTTTATATCACGCTTGACCTCTCTCCGAATAATTAGAAACTGACTGAAAAGTTCATTGGAGTTAAGACGCTTGGCAGCTGCGTAGGTTTTGTTCTGCAGTTTGATGCTACATTTGAGCTCTGGTGTAAGCCAGCCAGCAGGAGGTTTTCCTACTTCACGTGTGATTAGTGGAGCCTGATTATCAAGCGCAGTCACTATAGAGTGACACAGCATCTCTGTATAGAGATCAAGATCTGGGTTTGCACTTATATGCTCTAGTGCATTGTTTAGAATTGAGAGAAAGCTAATCCGAAGGGCATTGACATCACACCCTCGAAAATCGCGATATATTTTGACACTCTTGGCGAAGGTCTTGATTGGCAACCTATATTCTAGTCGAGTAGTTTGTGACCCGCTATAAACGGAGATGAGGACTTATCATGTGAAAGTAGTTTCTCAGTTGAGTCCAATATGACGACATCTAGCCATGACTCCGAGTGGGCCGTATGATGTGAGCTTCCATGGGGAACAAGAAAGAGCGAATGACTATAAATAAGATCTCGCAGATAATCTGCCTCAAAGTTCTGTCGGTTTAGATCACAATTTAAATCTCCAATGATTATGACATTAGTATAATTATGAAAGAATTTGTCGAACTCCACTAGAAAGGCGTCTAATAAAACGCTCTTTGGCCTACGATAGATGACGACAACTAATATTTTATCATTCTGAACTATCAGCTCAAGTATTAGGAATTCTAGAGAATTTGTAAACAGAGATGGAGATGAATCTAAAGTCTTGCATGTTATGGATTTGTGGACATACACGCTCACTCCTCCTCCTATTTTACCGAGTCTGTCATTCCGCAAGAAGCAATAATCGCTAATGGTCACCACATCACTAGCAATGTCCGTGTGTAGCCATGTTTCAGTGACAGAAATTACATGGAAGAATTTCTTGGAGAAGTGCGATCTTATCTGATCGATGTGGGCCGGTAAGGAGTTCGCATTGAAGCTGGCAATCCTCATATTGCGATGGTTTAGGCCAGCTGAACCGCCCGAAGAGTTTGCACCGTCAAAAGCAGCTCCTGCAGACCCCGCAATAGTCTCCTCTGTCAGCAAATCACCTAGGTGGCGTCAATCTCTCGGAACAGGAACCAATAAATCTAGATCGGCCTCCGAGTTGATAATGAGTTTATCTGCCCCTTCGCTCTTCTTCACGTGGACAATTCCATTTTGGATCCATACAAAACGATAGCCACATTCCTTTGCCCGAGTCTTGACTGTCGCTAAGAATCTCACTAATGAGGGGGGAAGATGTTCGTTGAAGAAAACTGGTGTATGCGGGTGGTTTCCGGCAAGACTGATCTCATCAGCATGGATGGCACCTTTCGCCCGCTTGGCTGACAGAATCTCGTTCCGGCATTGCACAGTCCGCAGACGGAAGAGGATCAGTGAAATAGGTAGAGCGAAATAGGTAGGGCGGGAGGGTGGGAGCGAGATGAACGAACACTCTACGAAAAAACGCCCAACAATAATCGTCATTTCTCATAATCTCCGTAATCAATGTTTTTAATGACGAAAAGAATTTCTAAGCCAGTGTTGAAAAGTTCGCAAATGTAGGAAATAAATCGACGAACATCACTTGCATCGATTTGTTTTTTCTATAATGATGTTGCGGCGTAAAAATTGGACCAAGTATGGCTTCGCATTCTCGAACAACGATGCCTTCCCTTTTAGGTTTATGCGAGCAGAGCTGTTGGAATAATGAGGATAATGAATAAGAAGGCAATCGAACGTGCTCTAATTGCAAAACGAAGGCGTGAAAAATTTTTTATTACGTATATTCAACACGAAAAAAGAGTTTCCTGACAAATAATCATCAAAAAATTATTCTGCTAACGAGTATAACGGCACGGCGATTACTTTGAGCTTGGTGTGATAAAATTTTGATGACGCAGAACAGTGTGCTTGGTGGGATACATTTTCATTCTATCAGTCACGAAATAATATGCAATGCAACGGTGATAAGACGATAAGATTGCAAGCGTATTAAAATATCAATTATTATTAGTTTTCATACGAACGACTGGAACGAAGACTACGCTGATACAGGAAACAGAATTAAAGCTGCAAAAGCATGCCATCCAAAAAGTAGTTTTATCACATCGACTAGACCTCGATATCTAATTGTGAATATATTCAGAGCGCGGTGACAAAAATATTCTAATTCTTAAACGAATGTCTGGGGAAAATTCTACAGCTTCCTCGCATCGTAGTTTTGATAAAGTGATGAACCTCATTGCCATTATAACGATTTTATTTTTTCTACAAGCTATGCAAGAAAATAAGAAAAAGATATGTACACAGAAAATCAGAGACCCAGAGAAAAGGAGTTTGTTGTACAACTTTTGATACTGCGAATTCTTTATTTTACTTCTCCACTCTTTCTGGAATAAGTTATTCAAAGGTTACAGTAAAAAAGCACAATTGTCGTCACAGGCTTACCAACTTAGGCTGATAGTTTAAAAATAACAAAACACCTAATAAATAAGAAATAACATAAAGATGCATGATTAAAAAGATAAAAACTAGACGTGAGGAAAAAATTATCCGTAAGATAAAATTGAGACGAGAGAGGAGTTTTTCGGCGGACGTATAAAGATGTAGGTACAGAAGACAGTGACGATATTGAAAATGAATAAAATAGATAGTGATTGAAGTCTTTCTATGCTCGGTTGTATATTTAGTTAAAATTTGTACCTGGCCAGGGTTTCGCTTCAAATCATTATTGTCACATGTCTTATCCTATCGAGCTAACAATAAGTAGATCTACTAACTCTTTCGACCCAAACTCGTCACTCTCTCTTCCTCCCTGTCTCTTCTCCGTTATCCTATACAATCCGTCATAACATTAGTTGAGAAAAACATGTCCATTTTTCCGTAAAGTGGTCGTATGGAAGAAAATTCAGAGTGACTGTAATACATCACGGATGCGCTAATTTTGATCTACATGAAACGGATGCTCCGTATATGAGACAGTATTTAACGCAGTGCAGTGTCCTGATTTAAAGACCTGAAAAGGTGGTTGTCGGAGATTTTTTTTTTTTTGATAGGGAGAGATAGAACGAAACTTCTTAAAATTTCAAAGGTATTTTAACACACATTTGAAAGGTATGAGCAAAAATTTTTATGATCCAACTGTTGCAGAACGGCAGCGTTATTAGCTGACCCGTTAACTGAAGAATATATCTTTAGTCGATGGCTGACCATCGAAGGGCCTAGCCGCTTGAGTCTGGAATCAGCAGAAGAGATAAAGTGTGTATTTCTTGTATGAAATGTGAAAACTAAAATCATTATACATCATATCATATCATCATACATCATACATCATCATACATCACATCATACATCATCATACACAGTATTAAAGTTCAAAACTAATGTTTGGATGTTCAGAAAGTGACGTCACCCAAAATTTTTTTTCTCTTGACGTCTTCGATCTATATAGACGAGAATCAGCTAGCCGAATTCCTCAGTCCGGAAACAACCGCTCTGTAGAAAGGTTGGATGAGAATCGCGCTCCGCAAATTTCGAGTACCGGTTTCTGTACCTCGTGGTTCCTGCGCACCAGGTCTGCTACCCGGTGAAACTTGACTTCCAGGACAAGTGCTCCGTAGTTCTTGCGCTCCAGATCAGCTACCTGGTGGAACTCGACTTCCAGAACAAGTGCTCCGTAGTTTTTGCGCTCCAGATCTGCTACTTAATGAAACTCGACTTCCTGGGCAAGTGCTCCATGGTTCTTGCGGTCCAGGTTCGCTACCTCGTGAAACTCGACTTCCTGGGCAAGTGCTCCATGGTTCTTGCGGTCCAGGTTCGCTACCTCGTGAAACTCGACTTCCAGGTTGAGCGCTCCGTAGATCTGGATGTCCAGGTCCTTGACCTGATGACTTTTGACCTTCCGGACTAATTTTCAAGTTCGCAAGTTTGATTATTGAAAACGTTATGTTTTGTACTATCAAACCAATATGCATGCTTTAGATAACATTTTGAATCGGAAAAAAACCGAACGACCAGGATAAACAAATTGCAATTGGTGAGTGGATGGCATTGTATACATAGGGATACATGACAATAACTTCGTTCAATTAGAGCTAAGTTTGCTGTGCGTAGTGTTTCAAATCTGTCAGCACTTAGCTGATTGTTCTGTAGTATTTTTTGATGAAATTTAGTGTCATAAAACCGTAATTATACTTACATGGATGTGTAAACGTGATTTGTAGTATTATGTAGAAAAAATCTTACAGGCAGATTCGGTTTGCGTCACATGCACAAAGGCAGTGTTCATTATGTATACAGTGGAGCAAATACCAGAATTTTTTAGGAAGTATCGTGCCTCAGTCTCCCCCACAACTATGTCATCTGGTAAAACACTGACATCGAGTAAGCGAGCGCACGAGCACAAAAACCAGTTACAAAAGGCATTGGACCCCGAGCGAGCTTTAGGGAGCAAGTATCTTAAAACTAGTTATTTTTAATTTGGGCACCATTCTATTATCGATGGACTAAAATAACTCAAAAAACCGTGATATATTAACTGTCGAGCTCAAACGTAGAAAGTAACGATTTTTACCAAGAAAATTGTGAACAAAAATGAATGTGATTTAACGTTTTTTTTATGAATCTTTTGACTCATCGATGAGAAAAATATATGTCAATACAAAGTAATTTTAGTTTTTACATTTCAGACAAGGATTACGCACTTCATCTTTCCTGCCAATTCGAGATTCCAGCGGTGAGGCGCTGCAATGGCCTGCTAATAACTTCGCCATTTAGCGACACTTGATGATAGGTAAATTTTTCTGTTACTGTCCAAATGTGAGTTAAGATACGCTCGAAATTTTGAGAAGCTTCGTTAGTAATCTCCCATTCAAAACAAAAACAGCCGACAATCGACACATTCCTTAAAAATTATCGTATTTCATTAATTGGAAAAAAAAAAATATGTGTACTTTTCCCGTTTTTTCATATGAGAGCATTTAAAGAACCCGGTTTCCACTTTGAACAGACATGAAAGATATTTTTTCTCCATCATCTAATATAATTAGTGACCTGTTTTCGGTGTTACTTGAATATTTGACTGCATGATTATTGATTGCTTTCAGTTTTTAACCATTTGTATACGATAATAGTACGAAATAAATGATGATAATCGACTATTTTCATGTTAACCAGTAACAAAAAGCTATGTTTCTATTTCTGCACGGTGAGTACAACATTTCTCTAATATCTAATGGCAATTGTAATTATATTTTATCTGAAATTTTTCAAACTTGTCACGTTTACAATGAATTATTTCAATTCATTTTTCGCGTAAGCCCAAATTCAGTAGCTATGAATGCGCTAATAAAATTTCTATATGATTTTTTATAATTTTCTCATAATCTTCTGGGTAAAATGTGTCAATAAAAAAAATTATATTAACCTTTACACGATATTTTTGATGTGTTCTAATTTTTTTGAAAATATTAATTATCATTCCAGGTATAACCAGAGGTGGTTAGCGGTGGTCATTGCAGGTGGTTGACGGTGGTTGGAGGTGGTCGCAGGTGGACGAGGAGAAAGACGAAGAAGTCGAGGAGAACAAGGTGGACGATGAGGACGAGGATTTGTGGTCGGTGAGTAAAACCTTTTTATAATATTTGATGACATTTTTAATTATATTTCATCTCAAATATTTCAAATTTGTCATGTTTACAATAAATTATTTGAATTTATTTTTCGCGCGAACACATATTCAGTAGCTTCAAATGCGCTGATAAAATTCATTACATATTAAATAATTATATTAATCCGTAGACAATAATTTTGATGTGTTTTTATACTGAAAATATTTATTACTATTCCAGGTATAACCAGAAGTGGTTATTGGTGGTTGTTGGAGGTAGTTGGCGGTGGCCGGAGGTGGTCGTAGGTAAGCGAGGGGGAGGACGAGGAAGACGAGGAAAATAAGGTGGACAAGGAGGACGAGGATTTGTGCAGGGTGAGTAAAACACTTTTATAATATTTAATGGCAATTGTATTTATATTTTATCTGAAATATTTCAAACTAGTCATGGTTACATAAAATTATTTCAATTCATTTTCTGCGCAAGTCCAAATTCAGGAGCTATTATTGCGCCAATCAAATTTGTTGTATTGTTAATTACTTAATTAATTAATTACATAAATCCTTACACAATATTTTTGATGTGTTTTCATATTGAAAATATTTATTACCATTCCAGGTATAACCCGACGTGGTTATCGGTGGTTGTTGGGGGTGGTTGGCGGTGGTTGGTGGTGGTCGGAGGTAGACGAGGTGAGGGACGAAGAAGACGAGAACAATATGGACGAGGAGGGCAAAGATTAGTGCTCGGTGAGTTCAACATTATTGTAATATTTAATGGCAATTGTAGTTATATTTGATCTAAAATTTTTCAAATTGTCACGTTTACAATAAATTATTTCAATTCATTCTCCGCGCAAGTACAAATTCAGGAGCTACGAATGCGCCAATCGAATTTGTTATATTGTTAATCAATTAATTAAATAATTACATTAATCCTTACACAATATTTTTGATGTGTTCTTATGCTGAAAATATTTTCACTATTCAAGGTATAACCCGAGGTGGTTCGAGGTGGTTGTTGGAGGTGGTTGGCGGTGGTTGGAGGTGGTTGCAGCTGATCAGGGAGGAGGACGAAGAAGACGAGGAGAACGAGGATTTCTACATGGTGAGTAAAATATTTTTATAACATTAAATGGCAATTGTCATTATATTTTATCTACAATTTTTCGATCTTGTCACGTTTACAATTAATTATTTCAATTCATTTTTCGCTCATGCCCAAATTTAGTGGCTATCAGTGCGTTAGTAAAATTTCTATAATTTTCCATAATTTTCTCATAATCTTCTTAATGAAATTTGTCAATACTAATATTATAACAATCCATACACAATATTTTTTATGTGTTCTAATATTTGAAATATTTATTACTATCCCAGGTGTAAGCCGAGGTGGTTATCGGTGGTTGTTGGAGGTGGTTGGCGGTGGTTGGAGGTGGTCGGAGGTGGTCGGAGGTGGACGAGGAGGAGGACGAGGAAGATGAGGAGAACGAGGATTTCTGCATGGTGAGTAAAATATTTTTATAACATTAAATGGCAATTGTCATTATATTTTATCTACGATTTTTTAATCTTGTCACGTTTACAATTAATTATTATTTCAATTCATTTTTCGCGCATGCCCAAATTCAGTAGCTATCAGTGGGCTAGTAAAATTTCTATAATTTTTCATAATTTTCTCATAATCTTCTTAATGAAATTTGTCAATACAAAAATTATAAGAATCCTTACACAATATTTTTCATGTTTTCTAATACTTAAAATAATTATTGCTAATCTAGGTATAACCCAAGGTGGTTATCGATGGTTACTGGAGGTGGTTGGCGGTGGCTGGAGGTGTTCGGAGGTGGACGAGGAGGAGAACGAGGAAGACGAGGAAACCAAGGTGGACGAGGATGATGAGGATTTGTGCACTGTGAGTATAACATTCTTAAATAACGAATAGAGTAGGAGTAGAAGTGGGAATAGGAGTAGGATCACGAGTAGAAGTGGGAATAAGAGTAGGATCAGGAGAAGGTTCACAAGTAGGAGTAGGAATAGGATTAGGATCAGGAGTAGGAGTAGGAGTAGGATCAGGGGTAGGAGTAGGAGTACGAAAGGACTAGGATCAGGGGTAGGAGTAGGAGTAGGAGTAGAAGTTGGAGTTGGAGTGGAAAGGTGAGTGGAGGGGAGGGAGGAAAGGGAGACGCAACTCCCAAGCTAGGAATGAGCGCACGCGCGCTGAGGAGCCGGGAGTCCCTCCGAAGTTATGCTTCGGTGGTTCCGGGGAGTCTCTCATCCCGTACCAGAGTGGCCGATGGGTTTTTAGTGGGGGCGGGTCCCACACTACCCTGTGTTTCTTGCGTGAAACAGAGGGTGTGCATAAGGCATTTTCCCATCGAGAGACAAAAAAAAAAAAGGATAGGATAGGGTAGGGTCCACTCTCCTCCCCGCCCCGCCCACCCCCCTCCCCGCCCCACCTCTCCCCCCTCCCCACACCCCGCCAAAATATCTCAAACTTGTCAAGTTTACAATAAATTGTTTCAATTCATTTTTCACGCAAGCACATATTCAATAGCTATAAACGCGCTAATGAAATTTATTACATATTGATTAAATAATTATTTATAACAATCCTTACATAATATTTTTGATGTGTTCTTAGTCTGAGAATATTTATTACTATTCCAGGTATAACCCGAGGTGGTTGGCGGTGGTTGGCGGTGGTCGAGCTGGACGAGTTGGAGGACGAGGATTCGTGCTCGGTGAGTTTAACATTTTGACAATATTTGATGAAGTAGAATCAGCATCAGGAGTAGGATCAGGGGAAGATGTAGAAATAGGAGTAGAAGTAGGAGTAGTGGTAGGAATAGGACTTGGAGTAAGAATATGAGTAGAAGTAGGAATAGTAGGAGTTGGAGTGGGATTAGGAGTAGGAGTAGTCGGAGTAGGAATAGGAGTAGGAGTAGGAGCAGAAGTAGGTAGGGCGGGGTGGGTCGTGAGAGGGGAGGGGAGGGGTGGGAAGGGGATATTATCATATCAAGTTATCAGTAATAAGCAATAGCGGGTAAAATATTAGCTTACTTTTGTAAGTATTGATGAATATAGCCTCTATGAATATTCATTGTTGATATATAAGGTCTGGCAACGTACCTACTTTCTGTAAGAGATGTTGAAGGTTTTCAACATAATTATGTTTCAGTTCTGTGCCCCACCTAGTGATCCACTAGTACATATCCTCCGACGTGACATCGCTGTACTACGTATAAAGAAGAAAAGATTTACTAAGATGCAAATTGCTCCTCTCTTCTTGCCATTGAGCTTTCAGCCATTGTTGCGCTGTGTGTTTAAAATTTAGGACAGTATATAATATAGAATAACAGGTACAGCTACGAATATAGCACTACAATAAATCTTATAGAAATGAGCTCTCATTGAGATTTCTCTGTATTTATAACTCGACGCGAGAAGGCAAAAATCAATGTAATGCCATCTGTAAGGTAATTGGACTCGTATTTGCACTACGAGAACTCGTTGGGCATTTTGCGGTGAAGTTTGAAAAATTGTTGTACAAGAAATTAAATAACTATGAAAATGGATAAAAAATATTATTTCTAATTGTGAATGTAGCTAATACAGCTTTAACCGTATATTGATTATGTTAATGATCTATTGTTACAAGATCGGAATTAGATGAGCTCTCTAAATACTTTTTTCTAGTCTATTAATTTATATCATGTATATGTAAATGTATATTTCTTCAGTTTATACAATCACTGCACCAGGATTACCCTTGCCACGTTTTATGGTGCGCTTGTGTAATTTGTATATTATTAACCTTACGTTTTACTCTATTTGCGACAAGTTGTGAGTGTTTCTGATTTCTTGGCAATCATTTATCTACATGTATGTGTATATATGTATATGTATACTTATGCATGTGTATATACATATATACACATGTTTAAAACTAGATTTTTACAATAAACACAGAGGTTTTAGTATTTTCACATACGGATTTCTGTGTATAGGTATACTTGAACTAAAATATCCTTATCTCTAATACGGAGTTCTTCGTAATTCGCATTTGTTCATGTAACCCAATGTCCTACATACGATGGCAAAAATCGAGATCCAACTCAACTGAGTCTCAAAGCCCTGTTGACATAAAAGCAGCTATTTGATAGAAATTATAGTTTATAGTTTACACAGCCCTTTGCATGATATTTCATTATAAATACATATGTTTCAATGTACTTAGGAATAATGTATCAAATATACAGAGGTCATGTGCAAATAATAAATGAATTCGACCGCAGTTTGATGTATTCATTAGAGCTTTAACAATAAATTTAAGCTTTGTTACTTCTTTTATTTTATTATGGATAATCAAAAACATTTCCGACTATTCGTGCTGTGGAAGCATGAGGATTAAACCAAATGTAGCAAAAGATTAGAAACAGTGTATGTAGAATACGGGTATTTTTCTAATAATGCAAACACGTGCCGCTAGCTTAGTTTTGACATATCTAGAATACCACGCCTTGCGAATTAGCTTTCCAGACAGAGATGAATGATGAATTTGAAGGACTGCATTATCGTTGTTGAATACTCTATGCCTCGTGGGAAACGAAAATCTTTAACGATAAAATTGATGCACCGGATCATCGTCGACTTTAACTTTTGAAATGTCCTACCATTTTCGAACACCTACTACCTCCCCCTGCCACCTCTGACCATCAATGGCCACTTTCGACCACCCCCTATCACCTTCTGCCAGCGCCGACCACCTCCTACCATTTCCGAACACCTCCACCCATCCTATTTACCTATATTACTAGATTAGCTATGATATGAAAAGAGAAGAATTATTCATTTCGAAATGGGATTCTATTCGACGCGCGCACGACGTATTTCATAACATTGATATTCCGATGTATTCCATAACATAAATATTCATAAATATTCCAACAACTTTTCATTTGCTTTCTCGATCTTGGATTTTCGTAGGCATAGAATCGAAACGCTGTTTTAGCTAGTCGCAAGTGAAGTATCTACGTTGGGTAGAGAAGCTGAATAGTTTTTCGAAAAGTGTTTGAATGGAAAAAAATTCAGAGTAACTGTAATACATCACGGATGCGCCAATTTTGATTAAGATGAAATGGATTCTCCGTACATGAGACAGTATTTAACGCAGCGTAGTGATTTAAAGACCTAAGAAGGTGACAGGAAGAGAAGGAACGAGGCTTCTTAACACTTCGAGTGTATTTTAACACACATTTGAAATGTACGAGCAAAATTTTTCATCATCCAACTGTCGCAGAACGGCAGCGTTATCAGCTGAGCCGTTAACTGAAGGATATATCTTCAGTCAACGGCTGACCATCGAAGGGCCTAGCCGCTTGAGTCTGGAATCGGCAGGAGAGATAAAGTGCGTATTTCTTGTATGAAATGTGAAAACTAAAATCATTATACATCATATTATATCATCGTACATCATACATCATACATCATACATCATATCATATCATCACACATCATACATCATACATCATACATCATCATACATAGTATCAAAGTTCGAAACCAAATTTCGGATGTCGGATGTCCAGAAAGTGACGTCACCAATTCAAAATCAGCTAGACGAATTCCTCAGTCTGGAAACAACCGCGCAGTAGAGCGGACGGATGAGAGTCGCGCTCCGCAAATTTCGAGTACGGGTTCTCAACCTCTCGGATCCCGCGCTTCGGGTCCGCTACGTATTTCGAGTACCGGGTTCTCAACCTCCCGGATCTACAATAAATTATTTCAATTCGTTTTTCGCGCAAGCCGAAATTCAGTAGCTGTCAGTCCGCTAATAAAATTTCTCGACTTCCAGGATAAGCGCTCCGTGGTTCCTGGTTCACGTTTACAATAAATTATTTCAATTCGTTTTTCGCGCAAGCCGAAATTCAGTAGCTGTCAGTCCGCTAATAAAATTTCTCGACTTCCAGGATAAGCGCTCCGTGGTTCCTGGTTCACGTTTACAATAAATTATTTCAATTCGTTTTTCGCGCAAGCCGAAATTCAGTAGCTGTCAGTCCGCTAATAAAATTTCTCGACTTCCAGGATAAGCGCTCCGTGGTTCCTGGTTCACGTTTACAATAAATTATTTCAATTCGTTTTTCGCGCAAGCCGAAATTCAGTAGCTGTCAGTCCGCTAATAAAATTTCTCGACTTCCAGGATAAGCGCTCCGTGGTTCCTGGTTCACGTTTACAATAAATTATTTCAATTCGTTTTTCGCGCAAGCCGAAATTCAGTAGCTGTCAGTCCGCTAATAAAATTTCTCGACTTCCAGGATAAGCGCTCCGTGGTTCCTGGTTCACGTTTACAATAAATTATTTCAATTCGTTTTTCGCGCAAGCCGAAATTCAGTAGCTGTCAGTCCGCTAATAAAATTTCTCGACTTCCAGGATAAGCGCTCCGTGGTTCCTGGTTCACGTTTACAATAAATTATTTCAATTCGTTTTTCGCGCAAGCCGAAATTCAGTAGCTGTCAGTCCGCTAATAAAATTTCTCGACTTCCAGGATAAGCGCTCCGTGGTTCCTGGTTCACGTTTACAATAAATTATTTCAATTCGTTTTTCGCGCAAGCCGAAATTCAGTAGCTGTCAGTCCGCTAATAAAATTTCTCGACTTCCAGGATAAGCGCTCCGTGGTTCCTGGTTCACGTTTACAATAAATTATTTCAATTCGTTTTTCGCGCAAGCCGAAATTCAGTAGCTGTCAGTCCGCTAATAAAATTTCTCGACTTCCAGGATAAGCGCTCCGTGGTTCCTGGTTCACGTTTACAATAAATTATTTCAATTCGTTTTTCGCGCAAGCCGAAATTCAGTAGCTGTCAGTCCGCTAATAAAATTTCTCGACTTCCAGGATAAGCGCTCCGTGGTTCCTGGTTCACGTTTACAATAAATTATTTCAATTCGTTTTTCGCGCAAGCCGAAATTCAGTAGCTGTCAGTCCGCTAATAAAATTTCTCGACTTCCAGGATAAGCGCTCCGTGGTTCCTGGTTCACGTTTACAATAAATTATTTCAATTCGTTTTTCGCGCAAGCCGAAATTCAGTAGCTGTCAGTCCGCTAATAAAATTTCTCGACTTCCAGGATAAGCGCTCCGTGGTTCCTGGTTCACGTTTACAATAAATTATTTCAATTCGTTTTTCGCGCAAGCCGAAATTCAGTAGCTGTCAGTCCGCTAATAAAATTTCTCGACTTCCAGGATAAGCGCTCCGTGGTTCCTGTTTCACGTTTACAATAAATTATTTCAATTCGTTTTTCGCGCAAGCCGAAATTCAGTAGCTGTCAGTCCGCTA